>NW_020290818.1:64737-153427 GCF_003184695.1 Aspergillus brunneoviolaceus CBS 621.78
TCTTCATCTCTCCCTCTTCATCTCTCCCTCTTCATCTCTCCCTCTTCATCTACTACCCTGCCCATCTGTTCCACCACTCATTCAGTTCGAGACATTTTTCACTCACTCAAATCTCCAACCAATCTGAATCCATTTCCTTTGTATCCTGTTTTCGAATTCACCATCTCAGAAGGTGAGGCCTTCTATTTCAACGCCTTGAAATCTAAGATCTAATGGACCTCTCCATCAGTGAGCCAAAATGTCATTCATCACCCTACCCCCGGAGTTACTTCTTAATTTCGGCGAGCATCTTACCCGAAAGAAAGACGTCAGCGCTCTAGCTCAGACCAACCGCCACCTGCAGCAAGTGTACGAGCCGCTACTCTATGGACGCGGAAAGCAAGACACGGCGACGGCTGACTTGCGCTTGAACATCTCTTTCTGGGCCAGCTTTCGTGGCAAAGTGGAGGTACTCACCAACCCCGTCAAACATGGAGCCACCTTTCGGAACTAATGAGTCCGAGGCTAAAGAGCTGAGGTGGCCCACTATGAAATACCACCCAGTCTTTATGGCCGCCAGGAAGGGTCATCTTGAGATCGTCAAATTCTTTCTTGACCGAGGTTTTGAGGTTGAATGCAGGGACTCTAAGGGCTGCTCGCTGCTTCATCTGGCCGCGACTCATAACCATAAATCCATCGTTGACGAGCTGATTGCAAGGAATGCGAATATATTTTCCACGAGTGATGATGATCTGTCAATCTTTTATTTTGCCGAAGAAACGAATATGAACGCTGTCATGCCAGCCCTGTTCGAGGATGTCTATCATGAGGAGGATCGATTGCGCGATGCAGTGTCTCGTCATGTTGCAGACAGCGTTTCATTTCTACTGACTAACGGGGCTGCGGCAGATAATCATGATACTTACGATACTTACCGCTGAGCTTGGCTATTCTCCAGAGCAACTGGAAAATATGCGAGCTTCTGTGCAACTACGGTGCTATGCCTCACGGAAGCCTTCCTCATGGTAGCCTTCCTCATTGCTGGCGGCTTTGTAAAGTGGACCGTCATGAACCTAAGGAAAAATATCCCTTCGTCATTCAAACTGTCTACCATGGACAAAGAGCATTCCATGAGATGTGGGACGCCTCTAATCAATGCTTTAACTTTCTCGATCATGATCGACCCAACGACGGTAGCCTGTTCAGGACAGCAGTTGGCTTCAACACCCTCCTCTGTGCAGCATATCATGGGGACGATGAAATTGCTCAGGGCTTTTTAAACAGGTTCCCTGAGCTTGAACGTAGCGTCCCCGACGCAATGACGCGATGAGTTATTTTCTCTCCAAGGGGGCTGATCCCGACTACACACTGGACGGGGCAGTGACGGCCCTATCGCATGCAGGTTACCATGGATGGGTGGATCAGGCCCAGCTGCTTCTTTCTGCCGGTGCAAGTATCACTTGAAAAGACGTTGCTGGCGAGACTCCCATATGGTACGCTGTTCAGGCGCGCCGGACGGAGGTGTAGGCGTTATATCGGAAGCATTCACCAGCAGACTTTGAAGCTTACAAAAACACAATGGGCTTGGAACGCGATAAGATTAATACGGCCAAAGATACCGGCTACTGCAAGACCTGTTCATCTTGGTGGGAGGATAAACTCAATATCTGTATGTGGTGGGAGTATGCTCAAAGGGCAGATGCCGTTGCTAGAAGACACAGCGGTCGGCGGACCGTGATACATGAGTTTCTGGTCGTGGCTCGCTGAACGAAGAAAGCTGTCATCGGGAATTACTCTCCGCCATTGCTCCCTAATTGTTTGTGTTCCACGATTGCATAAATTATGCCCCTCAGGCTAGATATTACTATGCAATCCGTTCATCAACTATGAATCTTTGTTTCATGCTATCCAGCCCGACAAAAAAAGCTATCATCCATCTATCTCATCATCCCTCAGTCATACGTCTAAGATCTCACGACTGACTTCCCTGAGAGCCGAAACAGACCATCAACTCAACCACCAACAAGCCCAGAATGCCCAACCTCAACCCCAACCGACTGACCAAGTACTCTGCCATTCAAATGACCAGCACCGGCCTACGCACCGCCACCACCGCACCAACCGCTCCCCAATGCCCACGTCCTCCGCCCTGCCGCAGATGCAACGCCATCACATCCCAGTACATTGTCTCCGAGAACAACGAGAATGGCAACGCTAAACGACCTTACTACCGCTGCCACCACTGTGGCACCTTTGCGTGCTTCGCGGATCTGCGAGGGGTGCACCCCGACAACCCCGCGTGTGATTGTGAGGGCCAGCTGCCCTGTCGTCTGCAGGTTGCCAGCCAGAATGACCGCCGGTGCTTTCCCGGCGCCTTGTTCTACACTTGTGCGGTGGGGGGATGCAATTATTTCCAGCGGCTAGAGGACGAGAACGGGGAGGCTGTGGTGATCTTCGAGGAGTCGATCCCAGCGGGGCTGCAGGGGGCGAGGTATATGGAAGCACGGGGGTTGTGAAGGGGTGATCCATTCAGTAAGAAGGGTCGGAGATGAGGTTGCTGGGTCTATTCTTCCTATGTCTGTTGTCTATCTTTACTTAAGGTCAGATTGGCTTTGTTCTTACCCTTGCTGGTTTCCAACTAAGTGTGAACTTGATGGGTTAAGGTCGGGTTCCTAGCAATCTAGTTTGATTCCGAGTTGTATAAATCTTTGTAAGCTTTTCTGACTACCGTCGAATAAAGTACCGTCTTGGTGTAATCTAGCTTGTTGTCAACAAGCAGGGATCCCTGCATAGCAGCCGATAAACCCCGCATTTCTGACGTACTTCCGCTTAGGTTAAGGTCCCAGCTGCTGATGTAAGAGGTGACTTTAAATATCGTTACCTTCAGAACCCCTTTTCACTCCATGCTGGTTTGATTAGCCTCACCCTTTTATTCTTTCCTTTACTCTCTCAAAGTAAATAAAAGACACACCCTCTGGAAAACCCGCTCAAGTATACAAACCCACCCCTGATCCCTGATCCACCGCCTCTCTTTCATCACCAACAAATCATGCCCTCCACACCTCCCCCTCAAACAATCCCCCTCCCCCAAACCTTCCACCACAACACCACCACCCACAGCCACACCATCCACTGGACCACCCTCGGCGACCCCTCCCACCCCCCCCTCATCTTCATCCACGGCACCCCCTGGTCCTCCGCCGTCTGGAACGACTACGCCCTCACCCTCGCCCGCACCTTCCACGTCCACCTCTTCGACAACCCCGGCTTCGGCCACAGCCCGCTCGGCACGCCGCTCCCCTCCCACCAGCACGACCCTGAAACCACCAAAACCATCGCGTTAGACGCCGACCTATCCGACCAAACTGCCATCTTCGCCGCGCTGTACACCCACTGGTCCCAAACCTGGCCGCCCGTCTACCAAAAACGCGCACATGTGATCGCCCACGACCACGGGGGGTTGATGAGTCTGCGCGCGCACCTGCTACATGGACTTCAATATGCAAGTCTGTGTTTGATCAATGTCGTGGCGCTGGGGCCGTTCGGACAGCCTCTCTTTAAGCTGGTGGCTGAGAACCAGGTGGTGTTTGAGGCGTTGACTGGGCCGGTGTTTGAGGGGGTTGTGGAGGCGTATATTCGGGATGCGGCGTTTACTGAACTAAGCAAGGAGAGGATGGAGATGTTGAAGGAGCCGTGGGTGCGAAGGGGGGAGGAAGGGCGGAAGGGGTTTGTGAGGCAGATGGTGCAGGCGAATTATCGGAGTACGGAGGCGGTGGAGGGGCGATATGGCGAGGTTGGCGCCAACGTGCCTGTGTTGGTGGTTTGGGGGGTGGAGGATCGGTGGATTCCCATGGAGACGGCGGGTAGGTTGAGGGAGAGGTTGAATGCGAGGGAGCTGGTGTTGATTGACGGGGCGGGCCATTTGGTGATGTATGATCAGCCGGGGAGGTTGGGGGTTGAGCTGGGGTGGTGGTTGAATGAGGTGCGGGGGTAGTACTTATTTTGCTTTTGGGGTTTGGGTCTGGGCTGAGGGGTGAGTTGCTCGTTGCTACATGGCTTGTTATACGTATACGTTGAGTTTATCAAGTTTTGTGTTAGTTGCAACTAGGTAGACACATGTTGAGGGTGTCGGGGCGAAAACCAGGATCAACCATCCCTGGCCGCTAGAAGGCACACCATATGCACCAAGGGCGTGGGGATCGTGCGCTGCGCTAGTAACTGCCAACACTTATCCTCATTCAGCTCATCTGCGGTGTTCACGGCATTGTCCAGCTCCAGAAACAGCCGGAGTCTGGCTGCCTGCCGTTCGATCCGAGAGCTTGGCCTGTGCAGCCCCACTCCGTGCCTTGTCCAGCCCTATAGGGCTGACCGTCCCTCGCATGCGCAGATTCTTAGCTAAGCTAGGCCACCACCTCATTGTGTTGATTGCATTGGCCAATTTCATTAAAAATGTGTGTTCTGGCTTCCAGACGAATCCACTATGATGGCCTCAGAATGGCTATCTAGCAGTCTTCCAACCCCTCTGTCGCTCCACTCGCACACGCAGCTTTACAAATCTTCGAAAATCTTCAATAGACTGACTACAACTGTGCCTGACCTGACTGACATCCTCCACATGACGAGGTTTCTACAATGTGCTGAGGGGGGAGCAGTTCAACTGGCGCGGAGAACTCGCAGTCGCACTTGTTCCGTAGTGGAGAATGTCTGGGGGTACCCACCCCGGAGACCTTCCACAATAAGCCGAAAACCTGTCCGATGCACTGGAACAGGGGACCTTGGTGTCTTTCAGATTCCCTATAAGCCAGGAAAGTATTCTTGCAAGATGAGAGTAACACCCAGAAACATCTGAGCCCTCATCAAGCACAGATTGTGCTATGGAAGCGCCATTCACGCCATCACCATGCGATGCTTTGCCCCCCAAATCACCTGCGCCATAATCGGCTTCGGACTGCTGGGATCCGCCAAAGGGCTGGATGAAGGTCTGATTGCGACCACTGTGGACCTGCCGTCTTTCATTCGGGAGTTCAAGCTCCATGCCAGCAGCCTCAGTGCATCTGAGCAAGCCAACCGGTTGTCGAACATCACGTCCATGGTGAACCTCGGCTGCTTACCCGCAGCAGTGCTAGCCTTTTTGCTGAGCGATAGAGTGAGCCCGCTGTGGATGATGCGGCAGTTGTGCGTGCTGTGGATCGTGGGAGTGGCGCTAGTGATCTCGTCAGCGGGTAATTATGGCCAGCTGCTGGCGGGTCGCTTCATCGTGGGGCTGGGGATTGGCCAAGCTGGCATTATCGGGCCCATTTATCTTGCTGAGATTGCGCCGGCCTCGTGGCGGGGTATGATGGTGGGTGTGTATGCTGCTTCGGAGTATGTGGGTGTTTTGATAGGGGTGAGTTGCGGAGGTTCGTCGGCGGTGGTCAGCCGGTTGCTAACTGACGGGCTATAGTATTTTGCTGGGTACGGCTCATCACTGCATATCGTCGACAATAACAACCAGCAATGGATCATTCCGCAGTCGAGTCAGATAATGATGGCCGGCTTCATTCTCATTGTGTCCATCGGCTGTGTCGAAAGCCCCCGCTATCTATGCCAGAAGCAGCACACCGACCGGGCCACACGAGCCCTAAGTCGACTGCGAGCCCTCCCCGAAGACAGCCCCGAGATCCAGGACGAGATCGAATCCATCCTGCAGCAGACAGCACACAATACCTCTAAGAATCTCGGACGATCTTTGCTGACCTCATGGAAACTTTTGTTCGGCCAGTCAGCCAACCGCAAACGCTTTCTGTTCCTGCTCTCAGCCCAACTCCTGAGTCAATGGTCCGGCACCAACGCGATCACAAGTCTGAACCCCTTCTTCCTCTTCCATCCCTATCAACTATTCCAGCAATTGACACCTTTCCACAGCATACGCCCCCAAGTTCTTCTCCCTCCTCGGCATGACCGGCTCCTCGGAGAAACTCTTCAAGACAGCCATCTTCGGCGCCGTGAAACTGGGCTCCGCCCTCCTCTGCGCCGTACTGTTTCTTGACAGCCTCGGCCGTAGACGCTGCCTTACGCTGGGGATTGCCCTGCAGGTACTCGCCCTGCTGTATGTGGCCATCTACCTCACCGCGCTACCCTCCGGAACAGACGGTAGGGCGTCCGCTCATCGCGCGGCCATCGCCGCCATCGCCGCCATCTATATCACAGGCGTCGGGTACGCCTTTGGCTGGAACTCGATCCAGTACCTGATCACGGCGGAGATGCTGCCCACCGCCGTGCGCACACTAGGGACGAGCCTGCTGATGTGTGTGCATTATGCAAATCGGTTTGCGCTTACCAAGGTATGTTGCTTCATTTGCTGTTGGTGGACCTGTAAAAGATGTTGGCTATCGCATTCGCTGGTGAGCCGGGGTTGGTTGTAGAGAGGATAGTTTGGCTGACTGAAGCAAATTACCAGGCTGTCCCGACGATGATGCTGGCGGATGCGCTGCAGCCGAAAGGCACCTTCTGGTTCTTCTTCGTGGTGGCGCTACTGGGTCTCCTGTGGGGGGTGTTCCTGTTGCCGGAGACAAGGGGGCAGAAGTTGGAGGAGACCAGTCGGTTGATCTCTTGAGCTCTGCCTTCTTGCGTCGTCTGAAGAAGTAAATGATGCTGTTACTTTTCCCGGAAGGAATATTGCCTACACTCAGTGCAGTAGCATTCTTCTGCGTTTTTTCTGGTGCCGTCGTAGGCAGTTCCTGGGGCAGGCTTCAACCTCGCGTACCTAAAGTCCTCACAAATCAGAAAAGGGTGTGTAGATGGATAATTTACTCAGAGGTCGAGGCATACCAGTGCCGGAAGGTGCATGTAACTTCGACTTTCCCCGTATTCTGGTTCCGCAACACCCAATCCTGGATATTTACAATAGTAGAAATGAAAGGGTCATCTTATAAGATGATGTCGAAATCATTCCCCCTTCTTTAAGCTGCGTCGTTTGAGAATTGTGAAAAGATAAACAAAGGGATGCAACAACATGAAAGCTATTCCTCGACCGCGGCAGCGTAGAGAAATCATTAGTCCAATCACTCCGATATCTCCGGGCTGTCCAGATCCCACCCAGCCAGAGCAAATTGTCTATCGAGTCACAACAAAGAGCCGTATTGGATCAACGAGGAAAACAATTTTATTCGAACCGCCGGACCGGTCGCCCGCGCTGAGCGTCGTGGTCTGCGAGCCCATCTCGGTCATCGCAGTTGCCAAGTCGTATAAGCGGGTGTATGATTGCAGCGATCATTGGCCCTGGTCTTTCAGTTGTCAATCCTTTATGATGTGTCCTTTCATATGGATTTTTTTAGCCAGTAACAAAATGACCCCAACCACCGTCGGAAGTTGCAGACGCTTCAGGTGATTATTGGACTGGATTGTGAAGAGTGACGATGTAGAGGATGTATTGTCGGCATTGCTTCAGTATTCCAGCATGATAGAAGTTTTAGAAAACAGATCTTCTTTGTAGATAAGTTTCATGTGGTAATTAGTTGCCATTTGTGATACTCTGATGTCTATTCCATTTGAGAGTCCTAGTTGATACAAATATGGATAATCATTTTAAGGTGTGGTGTATCTCTGAAGGACGAGTAAGAAGCAGTAACAGTATTTCTCAGTTCACATAGGAAGAAGAGTTTAAATGCTGACTGTGATCTTCTAGGATTGAATGCTCCTATCAACTACTTGTAGAGATACTCTTCAGCTAGGAGCGATACTCTAGTAGGGTACCAGCTCAGAGGGGTCAGAAATTAGTGCAAGGGAATCAAAGATTATATAAATATACTCTAGCCCCTAAGCACAGTACTTTCTAACTCCCCGGGAGCTTTCTGACCCCTTCAAAATATTTTGAGTTATGTAAGCCTCAAAATGAAGCTTTTAATCTCCTCTAACATTAAACATATTAGAACTTTAAGAAGCCTTTTATATTAGAAGTCTATATTAACACTGGCCTTATAATACTTGTAAAATAGCTATTCATTAAAGAGCCCTACAAAAATTCCAACTTAATCCAATTCTTTATTGAATTGTAGGTTTCGGCTTTTCTAACCTTCTCACACTAATTTGTGACCCCCCTCCGAGCTGATAACCTAACTCTAGTCATAATTCCATGAATTCTTTCATAATGAGTCAGCGGAATGTCGGCTATGGGTTACGCAATGGATGGAGCCCACTAAAACCCTCTAGGGCTGGTGGGGAAGCACTAACTTAACAGACTGGTACAGCTTACCGAAGGGTCGACTACGTAAGTACGGAGTAAGCTTAAGCTCTTCTGCTTGGATCATCGCCAAAATAGTATAGTTTATTGCTTAGCCTGTCTAAGAGATTGCAAATATCCACTTCTTATCAGCATTGACCACCCAAAATCGCTGTGGGTACTCGCGGCTCAGCAGTCCACCTGTTGGGTCTGCGATATAGGCTATAGAATTTTGGTTCTTTACTCAGTACACTAGTAGTCCTGGTAGCAGATTGTAAACTCCTTCGGGCTTTTGATTTCCTTTTTCCTTTCACTTCTTTCTTTCTTCTTTTTTTTTTCCTCCCTTTTTTTGGTTACTTGTACCTCATTCCATCTTCAATGAAGATACCAAATAGACCATCCAAGCTATCATAGAAATAATCCAGAACAGAGGTCTCCCAATATGCAGGACCTATTCATAGATCGGATAAAATAAATGATATTCTGCGGTGTTCGAATCAGTCCGCCGCCCAGGAAACCAATGATTGATAGAAATCAATTCTCTACGAGACAACGCACAATTTCGCCTGTCAGCGAGGTTGAGTTGTAGCTGAATCGCGAAGTGGGTGGCTTACTTGCTAATGGGGTCATGAAGATTGGCGGTCTTTCGTGGGAGGATTCGCTCTAGCATTTGCTACTTTGATAGTATTTCTTTTTGGCTAACTCTAAGCGAGGGTTCTCCTGAGAAGATATCCATTCTTCCAGCAGGCTCTTGACATAAATAGCAGGACACGGAAGTAAATTCCCCTGACTCGGTATCTCTCAACACCACACCTCAATCCTCTAAAGCCCTTTTTTGTTGTTCTTGTCTTTTCTTTGAGTCGCGATGGTCGGGCTACAAATCCTGGGAGCCATCATTCTCGGCGCGATGATGGCACAGGCATCGTCAGTGAGCATCCACAATATCACCTTCGCGCACAACTTCGCGACGGAGGCGCTCAATGCCGCGACGCCCTATGTCAACTTCTCCGAGTTCGGCTACCACGGTGGCCAGCTGCCCAAGGTCTACGCCCTGAACCAATCCAGCCACGGGGTGGACTACCTGCCCGAGGAGAGTTTTGCGGAGTTCCGGGGCATCATCGCCGGCACAAACAACGCCAGCGCGGCGTTCAGCGCGGAGCAGGAAGCTCTGGTCGGGACCTCCTCTAGCACCACCACCACCACCAAGCGCACCACTACCAATGCCATCAGCATGCTTCTGCGCAATTCCGTGGGCGAGGGCAATACCTACGCTGTCAAGGCCAACCACAAGATTTGCCATACTGGGACCCATGCCCCGTGGCACTACGTTGTCGTCTACTGAATCAAAGAGGCGTATATCACCTTTTGGAAGAGCGATGCCTGCAACGGCAGCAAGGACAGCTTCAATCCAGTCTGTGACTACTACGATGATCCCTCCGAGGTCTGCGTCTTCAACTTTAGCCCCAAGTCCTTCCGCGTTTACTCGGGTTGCCACCATAGCTATGGCTGGGGTGATGGCTGTGAGGCGCACACTCTGTGATTGAAGCTTTGGGCTTGTTGATGTTTGGATTGAGCCTGGAAGAAGACCCGAAGGGTAGCAGCAAGAGGAAGGATGGAGCAGAGTTGACACGGGATGTTGAAGTTAAGCAAACCAATATGTGTTAGTGAATATGTGTTGCGATTATCCGTTTGTCTTGCGATGTTGTAGACATTGTCGTTGTCGTAAGAATCGTAAAGACTAGATAGGTCCCGATCTTGCACCATAAGCTTGCAGCAGTCTGACCACAGCGTCGTGGCCGAATTCTGCCGCACAGGACAGAGGCGTCTGACCATCCGAATTGGGCACATCTGGACGGACTCCCCTAGCCAGCAGCAGTCGGACCACTTCTTCGTGTCCGTTGCGTGCTTCCCACCAGAGCGGCGTCTCCCCCATCGAGTCTTGACAGTTGGCATTCACTCTCTCTGTCGCAAGGAGAAGTTTGGCCACTGCTTCGTGTCCATTTCGGGCAGCCCACCACAAGGGCGTTTCCCCGTCTTCAGTCGGGCAGCCATCCGGGTCTGCCCCTTTCTGGAGCAAAAGCTTAACAATGGCAGCGTGACCATTCCGTGCTGCCCAAAGCAAGGGAGTCCCGCCACTCAGGCTTCTAGATTCAGGGTCCGCACCATGCGTGAGCAGCAACGTGACGATTGTCTCATGTCCGTTCCGCGCGGCCCACCACAACGGGGTCTCTCGATTGGAATTTTGTGCCTCGGGATCTACTCTGTTGGTGGCTAGGAGGAGCTTAATGATTGTCTCTTGCCCATGTTCTGCGGCATACAGCAGGGGCGTCTGTTCGTATGGTCCGGGGGTATCAGGATTCACCCCCCCCATGGCGAGCAGCCCTGTAACCACATCTTCATGTCCGTGAAACACCTCCCACCAAAGGATTGTTCTTCCCTGGGAGTCTTGGGGAGCTGGGCTTATCCCTTTGGTCGCAAGGAATAGTCGAACGCACGCGTGGTGCCCGTTTCGCGCGGCACACAGTAACGGCGTCTCGCCGTCTGAGTCTGGGGTATCCAGGGATACCTTCTGCGTCGTTGCGATGAGAGCTCGAATCACGGCCTCATTTCCAGCCTGCGCAGCCCACCAGAGGGCCGTGCGGCCTTTGGAATCAGCGGAAGTCGCATCGACACCTGGCATTGTGAGCAGCAATTCGACGACAGCCTCATGTCCCGACTCGGCTGCTAACAAAAGCGGCGTTCGTCCATCCGAGCTCCTGGAATCTGGGTCCACGCCGTCAACGGAGAGCAGAAACTCGGCGATTTCCAGATGACCATTCCGCGAAGCCCACGCGAGAGGCGTGCATCGACCAGCCCCCGCATCGTTTGGGTCGACGTGCCTTGCCGCGCAGAGCAGCTTCACCACGGAATAGTGACCATTCCGCGCCGCCCACAGGAGCGGCGAGTTTCCGTCTACATCTTTCCTGCTCGCATCCACGCGGTGCGTCCCCAGGAGCGCCGCGACGATCGCCGTATACCCCCGCTCGGCGGCCACCATCAGGGGGGTCTCTCCCCGCAGATTCGGCGTGTCAGGCCGAGTCCTCGCCCAGCCTAGTAGCCGCCGCACCACCGTCTCATGCCCTAGTTCCGCGGCGACGAGCAGCGGCGTCTCCCCCCACTCGTTCGGGACATTCGGATCGTCGAGCCCCTCGTGCGCGCGCAGGAGCTCGACGACGGCGTCATGGCCGTTGCGCGCCGCAAGCAGCAGTGGGCTCTGGAAATCCCAGTCTTCGAGGTTGGCGTCCACGCCTGGGGTCGCCAGCAAGAGGCGCACGACCTCCGCGTGGCCGTTCTCCGCCGCGGAGAGCAGCGCCGTTTGGCCGGACCAGTCTTCTTCGCGGTGATCGGGATCGAGTTTCTTGCCGCCGTCGTTGGCGGCGAGGAGCAGGCTGACGATCCCTGCGTGTCCGTTCCGCGCTGCGAGGGAGAGGGGCTGTGGCTCTTCTGAATCATCTTCTGCGGGGAAGCTGGGATTGCTGCTTCCCGGCGCGAGGAGCAGCAGCCGCCGGACGACTGTTTCCAGGCCGCGCTCTGCCGCATACGATAGCAGGGCGACTCCGTTCGTGAGCCCGTCGAGAAAACTCTGCAGTGTGCTCTCGAGCCGTTGGCGTCTTGCTTCGCTCCAGCTGGGGAGGGCTTCGAGGTCTGATAGAGCCCGATCCGCACTGTCATCCTCCGGACGCGGTGAATCATTATCGTGGTTGAGATGTGCACGGACATGGGCAAGGAACGAGGTCAGGAACCTTTCTCGGGAAGCGGCATCATTCGCCGCAGCATAGTCATCGAGAAAGGCAGTGAGGAGTCTCGTTAAGTCGACGATTCCAGCGGTCGTTGTCCACGGGTCTGGAAACTCCTCTTCCTGCGCCAGGCGTCGGAGAATCTCGGCGGTGGATTCCAGCTGTTTCGGGCTCAACGATCCCCATTGGTTGTCGTTATCGCTAGTTTCTGAAAACATCTTGGATTTTCGAATGATTTCTCCTGTGTTCTATGGCTATCTGAAAGGGAATAGAAGATAGTATCAAGCGTTGCTGGCGGGTACAGTAGGTAACTTAATAGTTACTTACCGATGACTCACTTCCCAGGAGTGGGTGGGGGGGGGGTTCTTTCAAGCGATAGAGCAAATCAGTAACAGCAACACTGCAACAGGTCCTTTTCCTCCTTCCAAAGGAGAGTGGTTCATTCATACCGTCAGTTACAGTCTTGCTTACACAGTAGTTTTTATAACTGCTGCTTGTAGACAACGGTAGTAATGGCACCTGTGTCGCCGCGGATGGCCTGTAACGTTATAAGCGGCGGCCACATGATGTGAGAAATTACCTTAGCTGGCCCTTCTCACCACCATCCTCCTCTCTGTGTACGTACTTCAACCAATGAAATCAACAAGTTGAATAGCTACAAATCCTCGCTGCTTTGGTGTACAAGCCCCCTTCACAGAGAGCCTGGAACTTTGAGCCGTCGGCCGGTACCTCGGTCTGTCACACTGCCTAATGACACGACAGGGCAGGGACAGTGCTACCAGAACCTCGTGTGTTCTCGCGGATGTATCTATATTCAGGGTTCATCCGTGGTATATAGGAATTCCCGCATGGATGACAGCAAAAGTCGAATGTAAAATACCCCTCCCTGGCTCCAGTAGTCCAACAACGAAAAGACTATGGTGCTACTCGTCCTCATTATGGTCATCAAACGGCCAGTGTCGCTTCGTCATTTCGCGCTCGTGGTCAGTGTCAAGTGAAGCAAGACCATCGATTTTTACCTGACGGGCACGAGCACAGGCGGCTTCATATTCTTCTAAAGGGGTCCAACCGTCCACGCCGATGCCAATAATATTGCGAATCTGTTTGAGTTGGAGATCAACCTCTTCCTGCTCGCCTTGTGAGTGCATGATGGAATCAGCCTTGGTCGTCGAGAATGATATCGGACACGGGCTGGTTGAAAATCGGTGCCAGCATTTAGAGATTAGAACAAGGTCGGCCTGGAGTGGGATGTTATTCCCCTCCCAGGGCTCGCCTGCGTGAGTAAAGATGCGGCGCGTAAGCATGTTCGTAGCCTGATCCATGGCGCGGAAGTGAGGTCCATTGAAACGCTGCGTGGAAGCCAAGTAGAAGAAGTGGGTATGGCGACGCTTGAAAACATGAAGAGCCTCGGCTTTTTCTTCCTCGTCCATGTCGTCAAGATCCGGGGTAGGAGGCGGGCGGAAATTAAGCGATTCAGGGTCGTCGTAGTTCTGAAAGAATTTCGGGATCCCGGCAGCGAGAAAGACTGGCAGCACAGATGCGTGTTGCCAGTCAATTAATCCGACAATGTCGAGATCGTCGGAGACAAAAATGTTGTTCGGCTGAAGATCAGGGTGGCGAAGGACAGGTCGTAAGAATTCGTCCGGTGGAAGCAGTTCAGGAGCAATCTTGAGGTAGAATTCCAGCGACGCAATATGCTCACTGGGATCAGACAATCGATAATTCGTGGATTCGCGATATGCACGTTCAAATGGGAAGCGCGGCCGGCCATATGCGTCTTTCAACGCAGGATTTCGGAGAACATCGATTGGTTCCTTACCTAGTACATGGTCAGGAGCGAGGCAAGCTGGCATAGAAGGCACTTACAAGGGCCGCGATCAGTGCGGAGCGAGGCACGCTCTGCGAACCACCATTCAAGAGCTGTACTAGGGCCGATGCAGCAATCCGAGTCTGGGATGACAATGCGGGGTGAGTCCAATGGCAGGTCCTTGGCATAGTATATGCTTCCCGCTTGCAGGAAGCTCAATAGCATGAACCTTTGCTTCTAGCTGAACAAGCTGCAGAAGCACCTTTAGACGTTCACGATCAGATAGATCGAACCACCGATCACCAAGTGGTCGCCCTGGTAGCTTCTCCATGATAATATACTCGGAGCCAACAGGACTGTTAGCATCTGTAGAGTATGCGTACACACGGGGCACCGGAATACCATAACCCCGAAGGAGAGCCAGGGTCGCCACCTCGCTAGCGACTGTCAGTTGCCTTGGCTTAGTTGAGGGATATGGCAATCGCGCAAGGGCCTGAGTATCATCAAGCATAGTTATCAGTAGGACACGATTGAAGCCTCCTTCTGCCAGCTTCGATAGACTCTTAATATTTGTGTCCGATCTCTCCAGCGATCGAGCAGCGGCGCGTTTTAACGCATCAACATCAAACTTTCTGTGACGCTCAGCGAGACGGACTTCCTCGTTGTATCTACCTATATAAGCTATCAAAGCTGGGAAGTAGAAGGCCTCTTCGTGCAACCCACATCCATCGACCAGATGTGTATTCGAATAGTCGACCATTGTTGTTCATCGTTGAAACCTTTCGGGAGGTAACCGTTGAACAGGACATGACACACCTACAAAGGGAAATGGATCGAGTGACCGGATACGGACACCATGTCGATGATCCCACCTTCATTTCGATCATGCTGAAGCCGGTTCGTTGATGAAAGAGTTAAACTGTTGCGGTTTGCGCGTCAAAGGGGTGAAACGTGCTTAGTCATCGATAAACAGACAGTTCGGTCACATTCAATGTATGCAGTATGCATTTTGCTCCATGTACTGAGATGCAGGGCCAAGTTGCAGATCGAGCCTTTTGACTGCGAGAGTATTATTCAAGGAGCTATGGGTACAGAGCCCGACGGTCGATGCATGGTCGTTGAAGACAATCGTAGATAATGATACTAGGGCGCTCTCTCCTCTAGTCCTCAGTTTGTGAACAACCCAGGCTGAGCATGCAATCTCCCTCTTCGTAGGCCAGTAGCGAGTGTCGGCTGGCCGGAGTAGACAACTCCTAGACTGTACTGTAAAGCCTCGTTATAACGATACGCATTATAACGATTTTCGATCTACAACGATTGCGCCGAACAAAAAATTAGTTCTAGTATACAAAAATTGCTGTGTTGCTTTATTGCGATAATCGGAATTGTCATTTATCTAGCCGTACAAAAATCGTTAAAACAGGTTAAAATTACCTAGAAAAGTAATAAACGAGAACAATCTTGAGTATTAGGAGTAAATTCTACAAAGAATGTCACGTGTATATACCATTTGTTTTGTTTCAATACAGCGACTTTTACTGTATAACAATTCCAAGGGGCCTCACCAATTCTATCGTTATAACGAGGGTTTACAGTATGGAGTGCTGAGGATGATGAGACCTCCGCTATCCGAGGTCGGGTCTATCCGTTTGTCGGATCGGATCACGGCTACTAGTTAATGGCTTGAACCATTGCCTCAAGCCGAGGGCTGAAGGTACTCGGCAGTTATCAACATGTCCTTTTGTATCTCAATGCAGTCCGAGGTGAATTCTCGACTAGCCGCGAATTAGTATAAGACCAACGATGGCTACCATGATATCCGATCAGCATCTGAAGAAGAGAGTTCACGCGCACTATTGCATCCTCTTCACACTATCTGAGCATTCTTGATACCATTTGCAATTCGGAGAATACACAAACACCATGCAAACGAACGAGTTACAAGAAGTGGCGCTGGCCCTGCGCACCGCGCGCGACAATCGAGCCCCCATCACACCACCCACCAAGACCTGGCCCGCTCTTGACGCGGACTCGGCTTTCGAGGTGCAACGACTGAATGTCAAGCACGCCGTCAGCAACGATGATCGCTTGGTCGGTTACAAGCTCGGAAACATAGCCAAGGTCATGCAGGACGCGTTTGGCCTCGATCAACCAGACTATGGCTTCCTTCTGGCCAGCACCTTTCTCTACGAGAGCACCCCCTTCATCTCGACCACTATATCAAGCCCTACGTGGAGCTGGAGCCTGCTTTTGTGCTGCGCAGCTCGCTCCGCGGTCCCAACGTGACGGTAGCCGATGTGATCAACGCCATTGACTATGCTATACCTGCCATCGAGATCATCGACTCTCGGGTGGAGAATTGGGCGATCGATCTGCCTGACACTCTGGCTGACAACGGCTCCACTGCCAATGTCATTCTCGGCGGCACTCCCCGGAAGCTCACAGATCTAAAGAGTCTGCGGGATGTGCGGGGTACGCTCCAGTTTAATGGTCGGGAGGTGATGGATGGAAACACGGGGAATGTGCTGGGTAATCCCCTGTCGGCAGTGGCCTGGTTGGTGAATCGACTGGCTGCATACGATATTGAATTTCAAGCCGGCCAGGTGATTCTACCTGGCAGTTGTCTCCAGGCCGTTCCGATGGATAAGCCCGGGAAGTGGAGGTGTACTTTTGAGGAGTGGGGCACTATCGAGTTTGACGTCGCGTGAGCGTGTTTGGACTTTGGGTAGTCAAGGCGGGACAGATAGATGAAATTCGATTTCTTCTGGATTTGTTCAGTATCAACCCTACATTAAATCATTCACAAGTACCAGGTACCTAGTACATACATTTGCTATGGTTGGTGCAGCAAATAGAGTGAGCCGGGTTCCTCGGCTCTCACCAGACTTTCTTGATCGGGATGATAGGAGAAGATCTCTCGTATCGAGATCAACGCTAACAGCGAGCACTAGCCCTACTTGAGCACTTATCGACCTTATCCTGCCACCAAGTTAACTAGTTATCTGCGGGGATGGAGTCAACCAGCAGCCACCCGCCGTTCCCCGCAATTGCCAACTTCGCCTTCGGCTTTGCCAACTGTTCTTTTTATCTCCTTCGATCATGCCATCGCCCCAAGCCGAGCTTGCGAACTCCTGCACAATATAGATGATAGTTGCACGGCCATCAATTGCAATGACGACCGAGGGTAGGACTGAGCGCCGAAAGTTCCGAAGGACTGCCAATGCGTAAGGGCCAGGGCCCCCCCCCCCACACGCTCCCCGCCGGACTCCTCCCACTAACATCCGAGACAGGTGCATCCCATGCCGGCAGAGTAAAATCAAATGCTCTGGGAATCAGCCATGTGGGAACTGCCAACGACGGATGGTGAACTGTCGATTTGTGGATAGTGGTCATAGGATAATCATTCACCAACCCAGCAATTCCACTCCGTTTGAGATAAACAGTCATGCATCAGGTGGGGAACCGAGGAATCTGAGGAACCTCACAACATCGCAACAAGCGCATAAAACTGACCTGATGCGCAGGGGCCAAGCGACCCGCAAGTCTGGCTTTTGTGTCAGATGGCCATGAGGATTGCCCTGATGTGCTGCTCACTCCTCCTTCTCTCGTTTCTCAGCATTTCGATCCAGCACCATACATAGGAGTGCAACGGCCTGCCGAGTTGTCCAATCCAACGGTCGACGGCGCGCGCAGCATCTGGACAAGTCCATTCACACTCCCCTCAAGAACCATCAAGAACACCCAGAGGAACAAACGCAACTGGGGTGAGTTACCATGCTCTCAGCCCGTCGGTGTCAGCTAACCAAGAATGGCGCAGTCTGGCTGGCACCCTCATCAACCTGGTCCTTTACTGCCAGACTCACCCTCCTTCTAGCTGAGAAGCTCGAGTTAAACTCCCCCTACAGCGCCCCGAATTTTTCCGGGGAGGACATCTATGTCCTCCGATTGAAATCATGCCCACCCGACGACCCCCCCGACATCAGCGGGTTACCGTCAATCGATCACGCTCTCTACCTGTTCAACACTGTCAAATTCCACCTCGGTCAGAGCTATCGCTTTCTCGACGAAGCCACCTTTGTCGAGCATCTTCAGGAGTTCTACCACGGGAACGCAGCCGAGAAAGCTGCCGCATCGCGTCTGTGGTTCGTACAATTCCTCCTCGTCTTGTCCTTCGGGAACGCCTTTCTCTCCTCCCGCTGCAAATGCACCACCGAGCCGCCAGGGTCAAAGTTCTTTATCCGCGCGATGGCCTTGATGCCGGACCACGCCTCCGTCTGGAAGGACAGCCTATTGGCCATTGAAGTGCTGGCTCTAGCTGGTCTGTATCTGTACTCGATTGATCACAGGGAGTCCGCCCATGTATACGTAAGATCCTCCCTACTTTTATCTCTGGAACTTATCTCAAGAACAATACAGCTCGGCCAAGCCATCCGCATCGCGCAGCTTGAAGGTCTACACACGCAACTCCCTGAGGAAGAGATTGGACTCCAGACGGTCGAGCGGTGCCGCAACCTGTGGTGGACACTTTACATCATGGACCGCCACTTCTCTTGCTCGCTGGGGATCCCCATGTTGACGCGCGACAGCGATATCACCACCGTGCTGGACTCGCCCAGCGCGTGCTCGCAACGCGATGCAACCCTGTGCTTGCAGGTGAGGTTGTCGCACTTGCTGTCTTTTATTCTTACCAGTGAGCTCTTGACCTTTTTGACTTCTGATGCTCTAACGATGGCTGATGATCCCGTCCAGCAATCTACAAAACCCAGAAGACGCAGCTCGGGACGTTCTTGGACCAAACCAAGTCAATCCTGCAGACGCTCGCGGGTCACGCGCGGGAGATTGAGAAGATCATCTACCGAAAATTCCAGAACTCGATTGATACGATGCCTCGAGGGACGCGGCATATTACGCTTTTGTATCATCAGGTTCGTACATTTCCTCTTCTTCTGGAAAGAAAGAAAAAAAGAATAGCCCGCAGTATCCAGTCCAACAAAGAATTATCCCGACTAATACCATACAAAAGTGCGTGATGGTCGCCACCCGGCCCCTCCTCCTCTCCGTCCTCAAGGAAAGACTCGACACCTTAACCGAAGGCGACGAGGACTGGCAGACGATCCTCGCGCCGACGAAAGCCCTGATTGCCACGGGGATCAAATCCGCGGTCAAGACGCTGCAGATCCTGTCGGATGAGGATAGTCCCCTCGGTAGGCCCCCTTCCCTCAAAACCCTTACTGGGAAAAGTATCGCCCCGCCACAGTGGCTTACCCCGACGTGTAGAAGTCTTCCTCCCCTACGACCTCGAATTCACTTACAGCGCCGCCATCCACCTTGCCATGGCGCAAGCCCTCTTCCCCCTCGACCCCAACGAGCACGGCACCCGGGGCATCCAGAACGCCCACTCCATTCTGTCTGAGATGGCGAGCAAGGGCAACCGACTCGCTGAGAACCGTTCCAGGGAGTTAGTCTACCTGGAGGGGTTGTTCGCGGAGCTGGCGAAACGCATCGAGCGGCGCGGGTTGCTGACGCTCTCGCTCTGGAATTCTCCGCAGCAGCAGCAACATCAACAGGACTGTGTTACTGGGAATACAGCCGGGGGGACCGGAGGCGGGGAGACGTTGACAACGCAGGCAGCTGGGGGGAAGGAGTCTGGTGAGCCCATCGTACCGGGGCATGAAGCGGGTGCTCCGGGTGGAGAGGACCCGTTCTGGTCGTCCCCGTCGGCTCCGACGCCCACTACGAGTAATCTGGAGTTGTTGGATAATATTGGGATCTCGTCGTATGAGTTCCTGTCGATTGTGGAGCAGATTGGGAGGCAGGAGTATCATAGTATTCTGGATACGGGGGCGGGGATGGGGTGATTTCTAGGTGGAAGGGTAATGGCATTGTGACTACTACTTTCTTAATGACTTGATTGTTTGTGATACGTGTGGAAGCTTGGAGATAACTTCCTGTCTCTGTGAATTAGTTTACTGGACTTATCAACTACGGTTATAGTGCTCTCTGATAGCGATATCGGCGGGGTTGGGATGAGTCTAAGCATGGTAGTCATAGTTTATCGGAGAAATTACGGTGCCCATAGGGGATCACTAGCCCATTGGATCAACGCTGCTTTCGTCAGATTAAGCTCTTACTTACATCCCTCCGATAGCACAGGGATCGGATACGTGATCTTCAACCCCTCCTCTCGGGTCGGATGGTCGGGTTCGTGATAACCATCCGAGAAGGGCCCGATAAGCCGTTCCACCCTTTCTCAGATAGCTTAGTGGGGTCAACGATGGTGATTTTCATCACGAGATATGATTCAGAAACACAGACACTGAAGTTTTGCGGGGCATTTACTAGCACACATGATCATCGCAAGCAGCCGATATGCGAGAGCCGAGGATTCGAAGGATGCGATCGGGATGGAGGCACGCGGAGGCAAGTTGAACGACTGGGGACCAGAGTATAGATGTATAGCTGTTCTATAAATCATTCCGTCTTTCGGTCTGAATATTCTCTCCTTGAGAGACTATCAACAACAAGTTCTCAACAACAATCATCACATCCCACACCATGGCTCCAGCTGCACTCCTCCCTCTCACGGCGCCGGTCGTGATCGGCCCTGCCACGAAGAAAGCGACTCGTCCCAGCAAAGCGTTACCGCAAAGCCTCATCGATGGAGCCAGACTCAGCACCAAAGAGCCCTTCACCCCGGAGAAGCACCTGGCTTTCCAGTCCCCCGCAAAGATCTACACCATGAAAGACATCGGCCTCGAAGGCCACGGCATCTCGCCCAATGCAGTCACCGACCCATTCCCCCTGTTCACGGAGGAAGCAATCAAGCAGATGCGCGCGGAGATCTTCAGCGAGCCCGTGTTGGAGAAATGTCAATACTCGTCAACCTTCAACAAAAACATGGTCCGCGGAATGGGGCCTGCGTGAGTTTTTCCACTCCACTACCCGTTTGTCACCATGCAACAAGCCCAGCTAACAAGGCACTGTGCATCAATCCAGTCTCGCCCCCTTCACCTACGACGCATGGCGCTCGCCCGAACTCATCGCCAAGATCTCCGAAGTGGCCGGCGTCGACCTTGTGCCATCCATGGACTTTGAGATCGCCAACATCAACATCTCCATCAACGACGAGCACGACCGTCTGACGCCGGACAACGCGCCCGACACCGACCAGCTCTCGGCGGTGGCGTGGCACTACGACAGCTTCCCGTTTGTCTGTGTGACAATGCTGTCCGATTGCAGCGGGATGGTCGGCGGGGAGACGGCGCTGCGAACGGCGACGGGCGAGATCATGAAAGTGCGGGGCCCCGCCATGGGCACGGCCGTGGTGATGCAGGGCCGCTACATCGAGCATCAGGCGCTCAAGGCGCTGGGCGGCCGCGAGAGGATCAGCATGGTGACCTGCTTCCGGCCGCGATCGCCCTTCGTGCGCGATGAGACCGTGCTCACCGGGGTGCGCGGCATCAGTGATCCGTCCGAGATGTATACGCAGTATATGAGCTACCGCATGGAGATCCTGGAGGAGCGGGTCCGGGCGCGGTTGCAGACGGAGAGGCGGCGGGAGTTGGGGAAGCGTCCGTTTGATGTGCAGGAGGCCAGAGGGTTCTTGGTGGAGCAGGTGCAGTACCTGGAGGCGATGTTGGGGGAGATTGTCGAGGTGTCTGGCGATTAGGGAGGTGTGTTGTGGGCGTATGCTTCTGGAGAACGGCGGTCTGCATGGCTGCTCTTTCAGACTATGAGTGGATGCTAGCAGTTTCCAGTTTTCCAACAGTTTTGAATTTTTGAAAAAGATAACTTCCCAGCTGGCCTTGTTGCTGTCATCTCCTCTGTAGCCTTGATTCTTTGCTGGTGGTGGCCAGTGAGACTGTAGTGTGAGTGTTGTTTGTTCTTTTTGTTTGTACAATGACGGCGGTTACCCGTTTGGGCACCCGCTCTTCAGGCACCCAGGCTCCAACCTCTCTTCCTCTCATCCACCACCATCGTCATTATTCCTCATTTCCATCCTCATCCTCCTCCTCATCCTCCTCCTCCTCCTCCTCCTCATCTTCATCCTTTTTCCCAGGTTAGGCTTTCCGTCAGCAGCTTATTATTCCTTTATTCTTACTTACTAGCTTACCACCAGCGGTGAGTTCTTCAGTCCAACGGGACGGTTACCTCCCAAAGATCCAGACCGGCCGATTTGTTTACTTTTGGCTCACTCTTGGATACTATATAGACCGTACCCCGCACCACCTATCTCGTCTTCGCTCCTCATCTTTCTTTCACCTCAATCATCATCATCTTTTATTCTCTCAACTGTTTGAGTCCGTCTGGCATCCAGCACCATCCTCTCTCACCACATTCTGCCCAAGTCAGCGGGGTATCGTCTGTCATATCCTTCGGTTCCTTCGGTTCCAAGGGAACGAACGTGCCCGACCCACCGCAAAGCGCCAAACCCGAGCGGTGGAGCCCACTTTCTCCGGTCGGGGCTAAGCTTACTACAGCTCATCACATAACAATTCCTCAGCGACCTCTAGTACTGTGCCCGTCCCTGTCCCATCAGAACTTGTGCCTTGCTCTGACTGATTCTGATTTGCCTCGCGTCAGCTCACGTCCCTCATGTCTGATTCTCGAGGTTGGCAACAACGAGGCCGTGGTCGCGGCGGTGACCGTGCCAGAGGTGACCGTGGTCGGGGAGGAGGCGGTGACCGCGGTCGTGGAGGTTATCGTGGAGGAGGCGGCGGAGGTGGTGGTGGTCGTGGAGGTGGAAGCGGCCGTGGCTCTTTCGATCTTCCCTTCCGTCCTGGAGACAATGGGAGGGGCGATGGCAGGGGTCGTGGTCGTCCCAGAGGTTCCGATGCATTTCGTGGCGGTCGCCCGCCACGCGGCGGAAAAGCTGACTACAACGGCCCGGATGTCTTCTCCCCCGGCGGAGACCTCAAACCCAGCTCCCAGGTCGAAGAGAAGGAGGATGCGATGATGAACGCATTGGTCAAGGCACCGCCCTCGCCCAAAGACAGCAAATACCCCCGGCGTCCCGGCTACGGTACGAAGGGAACGAGAGTCGACTTATTCGCCAACTATCTTCAGCTCAAGTCGATCGGCAAAACCCTCCACCGCCATCGCGTCGAAATTCTCGGAGACCAGTCCGTCAGGAGGCCTACCGGCAAGAAGGCGAAGCAAGTCATCAAACTGTTGATTGAGGAGCATTTTGCTTCGCAGCGAAATGGCGTTGTCACCGACTTCGTCTCCACTCTCATCTCCCGGGATAAGCTTCTGGAGGAAGGCGAGAATGAGCACACGTATGACGTCCGCTACCGGGATGAATACGACGATGAATATCCAGAGCCATCAAAGGTCTATCGGGTGAAGTGCCAGCACACCGGCACTCTCGAACCGTCCGATCTCTTGGACTACTTGACCTCGGCCAATGCGACAAATATGTTCGACAGAAAGCCAGAGATTCTCCAAGCTATGAACATTGTCCTGGGCCATCAGCCCAAAATCGACCCGAACATTTACTCAGTGGGTGCCAATAGACACTTTGCCATCGCTCAGGGTCAGAAAGAGGGTTACAACCTCGGAGATGGGCTCGAGGCTCTTCGTGGATTTTTTGTGAGCGTCCGTGCTGCAACTAGTCGCCTGCTCGTCAATGTTCAAGTCAAATATGCGGCCTGCTACCAGGAGGGCGCGCTAGCGGACTTGATAACCAGTTATCAGCCCAACCGTTTCGAGTTCCACTCCCTGCAACGTTTCTTGAAAAACTTGAGAATCCGGGCAACACACATTGAACGCAAAAACAAGCAGGGAGTAATCATCCCACGTTTCAAGAGAATCGCTAGTCTGGCTAACACGGGAGATGGCGCATCGCTGCCACATCCTCCGACGGTCCCTCGTCTGGGAGCCGGTCCCAATGATGTGAAATTCTGGTTGGACGAAGCTGGCCAACAGTCATCGCAGCAGCAGTCCGCATCCTCGAAGAAGAAGGGCAAAAGGCCAGCCACAGCGGGGCCTCCGCCGGCTGGAAGATACATCAGTGTGGCGGAATTCTTCAACGAGCGTTACAATATAACAAATCTAGATCCCCGGATGCCAGTGATGAATGTCGGGACTCGCGAGAATCCTAGCTATTTACCCGTCGAAGTCTGCAACGTCGAACCTGGGCAGCAAGCTAAGACCAAGCTGAGCCCCTACCAGACAAGGGAAATGTTGAAATTTGCAGTCAATGTTCCGCCAGTCAACGCTCAGTCGATTGTGAATAATGGAACTCGCATCCTCGGGCTCAGTGCTGCTTCAAATGCTACTTTGAAAGAGTTTGGTATCCAAGCAGATCCCCGACTCATCACAGTACCCGGCCGCATCCTTGAGGCCCCTCAGATCTTCTACAAAGACGCAAACAACAAAGAGAAGAGACTCCTGTCCAGCGGTGGCAGCTGGAATATGAGGTCTATCAAATTCTCAATCGGCTCAAGCTTAGGTTCCTGGGCCTGGCTTTTCTTGGACTCCAGCCCAACTAGAGCCCCCACGCGCGAGGTACTGGGGGCCGCCCTGGAACATTTTGTGACGAAGCTGAGAGAGGTCGGGGTTCAGGCCAATCCCCCTCAAGGCGGAGAGCGCGTTGTTCTCGCTCGCGGTGACGTGGATGATCAGATTGGTGGCGCTGTCAAGAGACTGATGGCTGCTCATAAGCCTACCATGATTCTTGGTATTCTTACCGACCAAAGCACGGAAATTTATAACTGCATGAAGCGAGTCTGTGACGTTCGGGAGGGTGTCCGCAATGTGAATGTGCTTGTTAAAAACTTCACGACTGACAAGGGCCGCGAACAATACCTCGCCAACGTCGGTCTGAAGGTCAATCTGAAGCTCGGGGGTGCGAATCAGCTGATTCCTAGAGAGCTTGGGATAGTGAGCAAGGGCAAGACTATGCTTGTTGGTATCGATGTGACCCATCCCTCTCCCGGGTCATCCTCAAAAGCCCCAAGTGTTGCGGGAATGGTTGCCTCGATTGATTCCTACTTGGGTCAATGGCCAGCAGAACTTCGGATCCAAACATCGCGCCAAGAAAGGGTCAGTGAGTTGGACACGATGCTGAAAGCTCACCTCGGTCGGTGGGCTAAAATCAACAAGGGTCAGTATCCGGATAATATTATTGTCTACCGCGACGGAGTCTCTGAAGGGCAGTATGAAATGGTTGTCGAAGAAGAACTACCCCTCCTCAAAAGCGCTTGCAAGCAGCTGTACCCAGCAACGGAGCATGCCAAAGGGCTACCACGGATCTCGGTCGTGATTGTGGGCAAGCGGCATCACACGCGTTTCTATCCTACGCGTAAAGAGGACGCCGATGGCCACTTGAATCCTAAGAATGGTACTGTGGTCGACCGCGGTGTGACGGAAGCCCGCAACTGGGAATTCTACCTACAGGCTCACACTGCTCTCAAGGGCACCGCTCGCCCGGCGCACTACTTTACTGTTTGGGACGAGATCTTCTGTCGAGAGAAACCCAAGGGAGGACAGAACACAGCTGACATCCTGGAAGACCTCACGCACAAGATGTGCTATCTGTTCGGACGGGCGACCAAGGCCGTGAGCATCTGCCCTCCTGCATATTATGCCGATCTGGTCTGCGAGCGAGCGCGATGCTATTTGTCTGATCTGTACGATGCGACGCCGACCGGTAGCGTTGTCACCGGCGGTGGTGGGGGTGGTGCTGATGCCGTGGACGGCGGCAGGGTCACCATCCATCCCAACGTCAAGGATACGATGTTCTACATTTGAGGTTCTCTTGGCAAGCTGGGGCAATTGGGATGTTGAGTGGTGTTTGGCATGAGATGTTTTGAGTTGCTTCTTGGATGTAACAATGTGCGGTTGTTGTAGCGAGCAGCTCTGTGGCGAAAGTACAGTCTTGTGGGACGGATGACGGTTCATATGCTGGTCATATTTCGGGTTTCTATTCAGATACGGCTTTGGTTGCACGCAGAATGACATAGATTAGTGCCTGCTTTCTAAATATTGTGTTGCTTATGCCAATTTGGACTGGAGGAAGAAGTCATTCAGTAATAGTGGTAGATTGGTCTAGTCTATGCCAAGTAACTTAGTCGAAGGTATACGGCATACACTGATGTTTCACCCTCTACTTGCTGTACCATACAGAAGACCTATCTCTTGGAATATGCTGGTTAGTTCAACTGAATGCATCGTCGAATACTAAGCACACGAAGACTCAATGAGCTATTCTGATACCCTCAGTGTGATAGATCCCTCATCTAGATACATTGTCCAGCGAAAGTTGTTAACCTGGTCAAGTTAGAAGTGGGTGCGACCCGCCCGCGGCACCGCAAAGCTTATCGGTCGCTCCCATTCTAAAGCTAGGTCTCTATCTGATGGTGTGTTGAAAGTACCTAGTAGTCTAGCACACGCGCTGCAGACCACCAAATTGGATCTCAGAAGTACTTTCCATTATTCTCCTTGCGATGAAATGGACGCTGTCTTGGTGGCTTTGTCGTTTCTTGCTAGATGGCCCCCTACATCCGTTCTAGAAGGTGGCTGGCTATCCTTTATCTACTCACTCCTGCACTAGCACGATCTGCTCAAGTCATGAAAATGTCCAGTTTGAAATTATAATAGCGTAGCTAACATCACAAGAAAATAAGAAGAACAGCGTTAATCAATAACCGTTTCCATCTTTCCGAAACAACGGGTCCAGCCGATCTACAGCTTGGCCGCGGGGGACGCACTACCCGCCGAGGAGATCTCGTTGTACAAGAGGGTGGTCAGGAAGTCCGCGTAGTCCTCGCCGGTGACCTGACCGGCGAAGTAGCGGGCGGCCTGCTGAAACTTGTTGCCGGCGGGGCCCTTGGCGGCCAGGTCGTCGGCCTGCTCCTGCAGCAGGCGCAGGGCGTAGGCCTTGTCGACCTTCTTGCCGTCGGAGGTGGTGATGCCGTGGTGCGTCCATTGCCAGAGTTGACTGCGCGAGACTTCGGCGGTGGCGGCGTCTTCCTATTTTGGGTATTAGCATTGGTTGGTTGGGTGTGATTGGGTGGGTGGGGGGGTGAGAGGGGACAGGTTAAGGATGGGGGAAAAGCTTACCATGAGGAAGTTGATGGGGATACAGCCCACACCCCGGAGCCAGCCCTCCATGTACGACAGGCCGATGTTCAGGTTCTTGCGGATGCCCTCCTCGGTGATCTTGCCTGGAACGTTGGTGTTCAGGAGGTCGTTGGCGGTGATGTTGACGTCTTCGCGGCGCACGAAGAGCTGGTTCGGGGTGGGCATGTGGGTGTTGAAGACGTCCGAGGCGATGGCCGCCAGCGCCGGGTGGGCGACCCAAGTCCCGTCGTGGCCCGCCCGCACTTCCCGCAGCTTGTCCGCCCGCACGCTCTCCATCGCCTTGTCGTTGGCTGCCGCGTCGTTCTTAATCGGGATCTGAGCTGCCATGCCGCCCTGGTGGGGAATTAGCATGTTTCCACCGCTGTGTGTTTCGATTGTTTTAAGACCCAAAAGAAAAAAACTTACCATAGCGTGGACACCTCTCCGGTGGCAGGTCTTGATCAACAGCTTCACGTAGGCATCCATGAATGGCACCGTCATGGTGACGTCCGAGCGATCCGGCAGCACGAAATTGGGGTGCTTGCGGAACTTCTTGATGAAGGAGAAGATGTAATCCCAGCGGCCGCAGTTCAGGCCGGAGCTGTGGTCCCGGAGCTCGTAGATGATCTCGTCCATCTCGAAGGCGGCGGTGATGGTCTCGATCAGCACGGTGCCGCGGATCGTGCCGCGGGGCATGCCGATGTAGTCCTGGGCGAGGTTGAAGACGTCGTTCCACAGGCGCGCCTCCAGGTGCGACTCCATCTTGGGCAGGTAGAAGTACGGCCCGAACCCGCGGGCCACCAGCTCCTTGGCGTTGTGGTAGAAGTACAGGCCGAAGTCGAACAGACTGCCGGAGATGGGCTCGCCGTCGACGGTGAAGTGCTTCTCCTCGAGGTGCCAGCCTCGAGCACGCGCGATCAACGTCGGCAGCACCCGGTCCGTCCGCAGCTTGTACTCCTTGTTGCCTTGCTTGAAGTCCACCTGCCGGCGGATCGCGTCGTAGAGGTTGACCTGGCCGTTGATCATGTTCTCCCAGGTGGGGGCGCTGGAATCTGTTCATCCGAGTTAGCACCTTTTCAGATGTTAAAAAGTGGGGGCAGGCGACGTACCCTCGAAATCCGCCATGTATGTCCAGACGTCCGAGTTGAGCGCATTCACCACCATCTTCCGGTCGGTGGGACCTGTGATCTCAACGCGACGGTCGACTAGGCCAGGGGCCGGGGGAGCGCCCTTCCAGGCGTCATTCTCGCGGATGTGCTTGGTTTCGGGGAGGAAGTCGGGCAGGTGGCCCTTGTCGATCTCAGCTTGTCGGTCGATGCGGCGTTGGAGGAGAGCTTTGCGGGTGGAGTTGAAGGCGCGGTGGAGGATGGCAAGGAAGACGCAGGCGTCTTTGGTGAGGATCTTGCGAGCTTCGGTGCTCACAGTGCCCAGGATGGCCACGTCCTTGAGCTGGGCCTCGGATTGGCTCATGGTGAAGACTTTGGTAACAGAAACTTGACACAGATCTCTCGTTGGGTCGACAGGGGAGAAGGAGGATGGAAGGAGTGTAGAAGTAGTATAGATCACAGCTTAAGCACATAAAGTTCCAGCTCTGTGGTAGAAGGAGGGACAGGCAAAGTATATAAGTTCCCACCCCCAGAATCTTATCGGAGGGCAGGAGGTGGGCTCGACGACGTCAGAATCCACGGACAGCCGCGGCCCATGGGAAGTTCGGATTATCCATGGTCGCGGGGTACCGCCGATAAAGGAGGGCAGTCACGGAGCATGGTGGATGGAGAGATACTTTTTTGGCAGCAATTGCCAGCAATTGCCATCAGATAGACTCGGGAATCAGTCTGGGTTGCACCCACTCGCACCCACTGTAATCACCACGTGACTTCTCCGCGGGGAACTGGTCCTTTCGGCCGACTGGACCCGATTGGAGCTGGGGTTCCCCGCCCGGCACGCGCCGGCCACCGCCTCCGATTCGGGCCTTATCGTTTGTGATGACTCGATACATTCACCTCTCCCCTTTGATATAGCTTGAACCCCCCCCCCGAAGCTGTGATATGCGAGGGAAGTTGAGAAGACGCAGGGTGTACGGAGAGATGGTCTCTCGTCCGAAAGCATTGGCATCAACTAACTGGACCAACCAACTAACGCTACAATGTCCTAAGACCGTTTATCAGTTCTCTGCGCCCTTTTTCCATCCTACCGAGGATGTGCGCCCTCGATAAGCCTTCCTCATCTCCCCGCATGTCCGAACAACCTCCAGCCAGCCGCGGCTGCACCAGCAAACCATCACCTCGCTGATGCTGGTACACACGTCGATCATGCTCGGTACTTTTCGGAATCCCCCACATCCACCTACCGATCGATTCCGATAAGAGTCACAGCTGTTTTCGCAACGACGGATGCTTTGCAGCGGTCTTCGCCACTCTCTAGCGAAAGAATACACCCTGAAAACTCCATCGAAGAAGTCTTCGGCTTTTCAATGAGCGCATAGAATAACCAGAAGCTCCAGAAACTTCTTCCCTCCCAACCCCACAGGAGATGCGACCAGTCAGATGCCATGTTCCAGCTCACGGACATGTGAATACATGTGATTCTGCGGCATACTTCTGGGGGCGTTCTCAATGAGTAACCGGGCTCAGTATCGGGGGTGCCACGCGCCATTTACCCACCAAGGGTTTCGGAATGTGGACGAGACACTTTCGGTCCATGCAGGACAAGAGTTCGAGCCTACACGCAATCATGACCCAGCGCTAATGTGTAGCTCGGGGGTTGGGCGTGATCATGCTACTCATAAATTCTCCGACGATTGTTGGATGGATTTATGCCAGCACTGCCGTGTCTACACCTCTGCTCACTAACATCGGAGCTATGACCACCTGCGAGCTCCAGTCGTTCCCCCACTCTCCAGCATTATTTGCTGAAGGGGGTGCGTCATCTGGCTTCTCGTGGTGAAGCTCAGACCCCCACCACTAGCAATGTGGAAGCGGTTAATGAGGACCTCGCGCTCAGGTATATTAAGCTCTGTAGAACTGCGCACATTAGCATCCCAGTCAGCTGTGCTTAGACGGACTGCCCCAAGACCGCAACTTACACAGGATATTGAATAGAATACAAATAATAATCGCGAAGGAGAGCATACTATCATAGGCACCTTCGACAAGACTCGGCGTCTTTGTTTCCAGAATGGAGATCTCGAATCCGGGGTTGTGTCTAGAATTGCCCATGGCTACAGTATCGATCATTGCCCTTTGACGCTCAATTGACTTTCTAGCTTAACAGGAAGCTCCCACAGGCAATTACTGATGATTTTCATGGATGAATATATGATCAAACCAGTCGCAAGCGATGTCGCCGAACCTGAATGAATTGTGCTGGAAATATAACGTTCTCAGAACCTATGATTCTACTCCATAAGGATCGGAGCACGCTAGAGGAAATATAAGGCATGTCATAGTAGAGATGGTCCTGTAACTATACTGGTAGAACCTACTTGAGGCCTTCCAGAAGGCGGAAGCACACTAAATTTAGCTCTAATCGGCTTCTGGCGGGGAACCTACTGACTCAGCCGGCCTAGGGTCCATCGCGAAAATCACGCGGGGCGATCCTTTGTTTTCTCTGCAACCACATCAACCTCAACACCAACAGTCCATGCCGGTCGCGTGCGTGACAGACTCTAGAACTATTTCAACATGGGATCTAAGACCCCCGAGGGACATCGGCAGGAACCCGATGGTATGTGCCATCTCAACACTCTCCAAGAATGAATCCTTGGATCTAACCTGACCGTGTGACTCAGCCTCCAACTCCTCCGACTTCAAGCCCGCCAATCCTCAAATCAAGGCCTCTCGAAACGGTTCCGGCTCCGCGGACTTGGATCGAGGGATCATCAGCGACGATGATGACGACGACGACAATTCGAAGGAAGAAAATGGGGTGAACGGAGCCTCGACTGCTGGTACGTTCGCAAACCGTCGACCCTCTGAATAAGTTTTAAACGAATATCGCTGACACGTTGGCTGCACCACCAGAGAAGAAACAAAAGAAACGCAAGAGGTCCAAGAAGAAGAAGAAGACCACCCCCACCGCGCAGACCACCCCACCGCGGGTGCCGCTCTCCACCCTCTTCCCGTCCGGCCAATACCCCCGCGGAGAACTCGTCCCCTACGTCGAGGACGAGAATACCGCCCGCACGACCGACGAAGAACTGCGCTATAACTCTCGCCTCTGGGACGATGACTTCCTGCCCGACTACCGCAAGGCGGCCGAGGTCCACCGCCAGGTCCGGCAGTATGCCCAGCGGGAGCTCATCAAGCCGGGCGCCAGCCTCACGGCCATCGCCGAGGGGATCGAGGACGGCGTGCGCGCGCTCACGGGCCACCAGGGCCTGGAACCCGGCGACGCTTTTCATGCGGGCATGGGATTCCCGACCGGCCTGTGTCTGAACAATGTGGCGGCGCACTGGACGCCGAACCCGGGCGCTAAGGATGTCATTCTGGATAAGAACGACGTTCTCAAGGTAGACTTCGGGGTCCATGTGAATGGGCGCATTGTTGACTCCGCTTTCACGGTCGCGTTCGAGGACAAATACGATAATCTCCTGACTGCGGTCAAGGAGGCGACCAATACTGGTATCATGGTATGTCCGACGGCTCCGAGAACACAGGCCAAGCGACTGATTTGACTAGCATGCCGGTATCGATGCGAGAATGGGCGAAATCGGCGCAGCCATCCAGGAAGTGATGGAAAGCTACGAGGTCGAGATCGACGGAAAGACCCGCCCCGTCAAAGCCATTCGAAATATCACCGGGCACGACATTCTGCGCTATCAGATCCATGGCGGGAAGCAAGTCCCGTTCATCAAGAGCAACAATCGCGACAAGATGGAGGAAGGAGAGGTGTTTGCCATCGAGACCTTCGGAAGCACCGGCAAGGGTTATCTAGAGGACGATGTACGCAATTACCCTTTTTCAGGTTCGAGTCAGGTTCTAATAACTTCTCAACAGGTGGGTCTCTACGGCTACGGTAGAAACACCGACGCTTCCGGTGCCAACCTGCGTCTCGCTTCTGCGAAATCGCTGCTGAAGACCATCGATTCGAATTTCGGGTCGATCGTTTTCTGTCGTCGCTATCTGGAGAGACTAGGGGTGTCCCATTATCATCTCGGGGTGAGTAGCTCCATGGCCGTGGGATTGATTTGCATCTGTTACTGACGAGTTCCTCAGATGAAAAACCTGATCGATAATGGTATTGTCGAGTCCTATGCGCCGCTTGTCGACGTGAAGGGTTCCTACACCGCCCAATTCGAACATGTATGGCTTCCTTTTGTTATATGATGCGCCTTGGACCGAAACTAATGTGCTCTAGACCATTCTCCTCCACAGCGGCGGCAAGGAAGTCATCAGTCGTGGTGACGATTACTAGGTTAGCCCAGTCAGCCATTTGACATCTATAGACGATGTCGCTGACGTTTTGCTTTGCCTGTTTGCTTTTGACTAAGTAATGCTTCGTTCAACCCTTCGATGACCTCGGATTCAACATCCGTCCAGGTACTTGTTCGCTTGACTTCTGATTACTGCATTGTTGTTGCTTTGGGTACGCTGTCACAATTACGACGTAGCCTAGTCCAGTCATTACCATTTCAACTGAATTGAACGCCAATTTACCCTTCAATCATCTCTGTGCAACATAGTATAGTCCTGTGTACCACACATTTAAAAGTTCCCATGTTTGATATTCGCATCGTCTCCTCCATGAACTTGTTGCATTAACACGGCTCAATCCTGCTCGGCTGACGCGAATAGCTCTTCGATGAACTCGCTATGGTACGACGACCGCACCGAGACCGAGGCCTTGAGGTCAACCGGACCCGACAGCGCACTCTGGAGCATCTTCAGGCTGTCCAACTCGTACCTCTCGCCGGTGCCTTCATCCCGAAACTGCGAGAACTCGAAGGCCCAGAGCAAGCGGCTGATGACCAGAAACAGTGATCGGGGCGCCGGGTGCTGGCCGGGACACGCGCAGCGAGCGAAGCCAAAGGCCGCCGCGGGCGCGCCGGGATTTCGCAACCACCGTTCCGGCGCGAAGGCGAAGGGGTCGTCGAAGGCGGCGTTGTCCTATTTCTCTCAAGACCTCCACGGCAGCATCAACGTGAAGCAATTGGAATATACCTGCCATGCATTGGTGCAGCGGCACGAAATTCCGCGTGCTCGATTCGTTGCCCCCCACGGCTCTGTCCAGCAGGTGATTCCCAGGTATCGAGCAGAAGATGTCCGATTTCAGGTACATGAAGGGTTCGGTGAGATGCACAATCTCGGTCCCTCGGCCAGTCTAGTTCATACTGATCCTCCTTTCTCCTTGAATGATGTTCTGCTTCGTTTCGTACTTCCTATCGTTCACCCAGGCCGTATTCGTCTCACGATGCGAATCTCTCATGCCCAATATGACGGACTCAGCATGCCTTTCATTCTCAAGGACCTGGACGCATTATACAACGGGATTGTCTTGGCCCCTCCGGCCAGGTTCTCGGAATATGTGAAGGAAAGCGAGTGACTCCTTTCCCAAAACAAGCACGCCCAGCAGTTCTGGCGTCAACTGCTGCAAGGATCCCAAGTCACCCCCATCGTGGCACGCAGCAAGCTCTCCTCGCACTCGTTACAGAAAGACTATCCCCTGGATCAGACCACAATTCGGACTATTCGACTGTCGCCATCAACTTCCAACGCCTCCACCACCCCGGCCACGATCACCAAGCCCGCCTGGGCACTCGTGCTCGGCCGTCTCTCGCAACATCAGGACGCGGTCTTCGGTCACTTGACCAACACTCCACCCAGCTTGGTTTATCTGCCAGCCATTCATGAGGTTGTCGGTCCCTGTCTCCATGTGCTTCCTGTGCGCGTCCAGCTCCAGCCGACTACCGCACGAAGGGAGCTGCTGCATGCGATTCAACAGCAATATATCGGCGCCTTGCCCCATTCTATGTTAGGCTTCGGCGAGATCATCGATCACTGCACACAATGGCCGCCAACCACCCGATTGAGTTCCATCCTGCAATACCAAAACCTGCACCAAGACCTGGACAGTGTTCTTCTTGGCGGGGACACGGGGAGTCTCGAAGCTTATGTACCTACCTCTGACGCTGCCGACCTATGGATGATGGTAACTCCCAGGGACAATTGTGGTGCCGAGAGACTGCATGAGATCAAACTGAGCTACAGCGCCGCAACTATGCCCTCTTCCATTGCAGATCGCATTCTCGACGATCTGCCGATGCAATTTCGTTCCTCCAGGTCCCTCACGCCTCCGATGATGGATTCCGATTACATACCTACTTCGACCAAACCGCGCCCGAATCCCCACCCACCCTTCCGATCGACAGGCAACTCGCGGAAACCGGCTTGCCGCCACGCGCCGCAATCATCGCCGCCGTCAAAGGCATATGGGAGCAGGCGTTTGGCCCGCAGTTCCATCGCTAGAATACTACAGTGCGCAAGGAGGAGTGCCGGACGATGCTGCACACCCCATTTGGGCCGGATCCGGTGAGCGCCGCGCAGCTGTCACTGCTCTTCCAGCAGGCCGGGGTGGAAATCTCGCCGGCAGAGGCGGCCGAGTATCCGCCTATCTTCCAGCAGAGCTTGCTTTGGGGCTACAAGGTGCGAGAGGGAAGTTGCTGAGTCAAGTTTCAGATGGTTTTCTGGGAACATAGATTAATGGCTTTGTGATTCTCCGCGGTCTCGTTCTGTGTATGTGCGCGCGTGTGTGTACGCATGCTTCGCTCGTTGAGACGTTGTGCGTTAGGGCACCATCCTGGATTCCGATTTGATTTATATTCAAGGGGGCTCTACTGAATCCATCGACTCCTGTCACTCTCTTTGCCTGCTCCATGCTAGCATCTTAGTTAGCAGCCTTCTTCCTCTCGCGGTCAGGCTGCTTCTGCTCGTCCACCCCGTTCTCCTCCTCGGCCTTCTCCATTGCGCGGCTCGATTTCTTCTCCCTCGGCATCTTTCGACCCACGACGCTGATCTCCATCTCGTCCTACAGTTCCACGGTCAGACAACAGAATCCAAAATGAAGGGAAGTAAGACCCCACCGCGAGATCCCCGGGCACAATCAATCCCGGCAAGCCCCAACTCCGGCGGAGGCGCGGGTTCTGGCGCATGTAATCGCGATAGGCCGGCGCCCCAGGTCGCAGCACATTGTCGGCAATGACCAGGGCGCCGTCTGTGTTCAGAAGCCCCAGTTCCTCGGCCACTTGGACATCTGCCGCGTACCGCGCCTCGTCGTGGTCCATGAACAGCAGGTCGATGCCCCGGTCGCCGAGGGTTCCTTGCCCGTGCAACCGACGCAGGGTGTGGGCGGAGGCGCCGACGACGACCTCGACGAGATCCTGCAGGCCGGCGAGGCTGACGAGATTCATGGCGACGGAGGCGACCAGCGGGTCGATCTCGATGCTGTAGACCCTGGGCTTGTCCTCCTCGCCCGCCTCAAGATCCGCGTGGTCCGGGTGGTACGGCGTCCATATCTCCTTCAAGATACTTCCGAACAGGATGGCAGAGTACCTGGTTCGGTCGGCAAGCCACTCCCCAGTTAGCATGCTCTCTCCTTGATGGCCATGACGAGCACCCCTCGACTTACCCAACATATCCCCCCAACTCCACCACCACCCTGGGCCGGTGCTCGCGCACCAGGACGGCCAGCTTGCCCGCTTTGTCCGGACCGATGTTGATTAGAAAGTCCTCCTGGGCGGCGAACTCGTCCATCGCCTCCAGAATGGCGGCTGGAGAACCCCGCAGTTTGGTGTCCAGCTCGGCATGGGCGTAGATGTGCTTGAGAAGCGTGATCTCGCGCCCGTCATGAGACTCAACGATCTCCGACTCCTCTAGCCCCGCCATCTTACGGAGGGACGGGTATTTGGTGAAGATGGGGGGTTCTTCGGTGTCGGGCATTCTTGCAGTGTTCGGGGCAGGGGAGAATATTGGTTAAAGGAATTGGAATTGGATGAGATGAGAGAGTTCGGGGTTGAAAGGGGGGGGGGGGGGGGAGGTGGGTTCTTATCTAGTCGGGGGCAGATCAATCAATTGAGGTGGTGGAGGTATGGTATGGTAACTGGGCTGCTGTTATCTCTTCTGTACTGTAAAGTGAGGTATCGTTCTGTATTTTGCTTACATGCAAAATTGAAAGATCGTTTTATGGAATCTCCATTGCTAGGCCTATTCATCATGTATGGACCATGTATGTATGCACTGTATGGAGAGTCTCTATATCCTGGATTCTCACCTCGGCCCTACATGACCACCACGCATTTGGTGTTGAGTTTGGACCAAGTTTCTGTCACCCGGGCAGTAGTGGATCGCCCTGGCACGCAGTTGAGCATGGGACTCGCGGGCATGCTTCTGCTGCCAGGCCAGATATTTCTTATGATGCTGGATGCGCCGGAGTAGATGCAGGGCCCCTGGCTCTCTCAAACTTGAAGAGAAAACATCCCGTCCACGATTCGGTGCATGCTTCCGTGTGGTATTGCTTAATCGTCCGGGAGTCTGTTAAATTTTAGGATATTATAGACCCGCGAGCATGGTGTCTAGAATATGAAAGCAGCTGTCCTTCTTTTGACCCCCCTTGGACTTGTGGCATGTCTTTATTTTCCGGGTCTAATCCAACAAAGTATTTTGTTCACCCACAAGTGGGTGGGATTGCTGGGCTATGGGTGAGTAATTCGCTTCGATAAAGAATCTATGCCGTTGCAAAGACTGCCTCTGTTCCGGATAGCCCACCCCTGAGATCTCAAATCGCTGACAGTATGGCTTATGGGTAGATCCTATGTCACGTACACTAGGTGTCACGTACACTAGGTGGCCTCAAGTATGTAGAGATGTCTCGATGGAATATACCATGCTGCTTCAGAAAGATTCTTTCGACGGGTATACGGAGTTCCACTTGGTGAAACCGTAGAATACCAAAACCGGACCCCCCCTATTCGAAACCAGACGATGGGGATTCCGGAGGTGGCTTCTGCTTGTAACGGAGCTTCTATGTTCCATCGTCGTGAAGATGCCCCATTCCTACTCTATTGCCATTCTTGTCCAGGAACTAGATGGAGATGACCTTCTTCGGATCGATCAGGTCCTTTTGAGACTGGTGAAGCTCGGTTATCTGGATAGCGGCTTGCGCTATGCGAGGATCCTGTCAAGAGATTAGTCACCATGATGCGAAATGGAGGCTCTAGCCCGGGGGGAGGGGGGATTCCATGGGAAGCCAACAAAGTACAACATACGCGTGCTTCTTGTTCCTAGCAATACTCGTCGACAAGTGTCGAGTGCGTCTAGTCCTTGAGGTCACTCAACGTAGTCTTTCCAACATAGGAGATGAATAGCAGATAACAGTTGCCATAGTGGGAGACATTGCGCAAGTCAAGACAAATATCAATTCACGAGGAGAGAAACCGGTCAGGTCAGAAGACTGCAGGACAGACTGGTTAGACTTTCTCAAGAGAATACATGGGAGATTGCGGTGGGACCTCTGATCAGCCGTAGACTTCTAACGCCTTGATATAGCCCCGATCAGTGGCTAGCTTGCTTTTTCTGGGCGCTTGTATTATGACAGCGCGGATAGATAGGACGAGGCTGGCGCTAAGCCAAGAGATTTTATCTGTAGCGATATTAATGTCCGCAGAAAGCAGGGTAAACCAAGCATGAATCTATAGTCAATATAACAAGGAAGCATGTTTCGGTAAAACATCAGAATAACCACGGGTCCTCGAGCAGCTGCTTCGCTGTCTTGCGTTCCTCTGGTAGCCACTTCAGCATTGACATCATGAATCGAATGAACTCCGCCTTCTCTTCCCCTGCGAGTCGCTTTTCTAGGCTCCCTAAGGAGATCATTGGCACAACTGCTTCTTCATGGGCAACCCAGGCGCCTGGCAAAATATGTCAGGTGGACAACTTCAATTGGGACCGCAAGCTAGAAGGAACTTACCACTAGGGTCAAAACACTGTTCGGTCGTTTCACTGCGGCGAATGAATTCCTCTGGCGGCGGCCCCATCAAGGCGACCATACGTGCCAGATGCCTGAACGGGTCGTGGCCGCCTTTGGCATCGAAAATATCTTCGAACAAATGCTCCCCTTCGAAAAGGTCCCATATCTGCCAACTGACATCAGCACGCTGAGATGTTAATAGCTGCATAACCTGGCCCGGACTTACCAAGCATGCCAGGTTCCAGATATCGACGGCGCTTCCCCAGGGCATTTCGAAGATGATCTCTGGCGCCCGATAGATGTGCGGTTGAACAAAGGGCCCGGACTCCTGCTGAGTCTCCCCAAAATCACACAGATTGGGAGTCCATAACTTTTACATGCAGACGGTCGACGGAATCGCCGACTCTGGTAGATGACACGCGACTCATCAATCTGCTTCCGAGGGCTGGGATCCTCGGCTTCGGCTGTCGCAAAGTCCGCCAGCATGCCCTCGTCCTCGAGACTAAGCATTAGGTTGTCCGTCTTTATGTCTGATAGTGAGTTAGGAGTAGGCAGTCTGGCTTCGTATGGGGGGTGAAGGGGGTGATCGGTGCGCACTACATACCAGTGTGGATGACATTGGCTTCGGTGTGTAAGAAGTCCAGGGCCAGAAGCAGACGCTTCACCGTCATTTTGAGAAGAGGCAGGTTGAATGGCTTGGGATTAAGCCCCATCATCTCTAACAAGGTCATAGGCATTGGCTGTAGCACTAGGCAGCGGTGTTGTCCGGCAGGTCCGTGAAGATCGAAGGAATCATAAAGCTCGTCGGATCAGCGCTTGGCCTGGATGCGTAGAATTGACTCTGGCTAGATGCTCATAGATCTTAAGCTCGCGACCTGATGCGGTCGGAACTGATGGCAGCGATGTAGACACCTTCAACACTTCATACCGGTCGTTCCTGGGTGTATATTGAGCTGTTAAGTGCCTGCACGGTCACTGGGAGAAGGGTCGTTCGTCAGAACGCACTGGAGATCCCGGCATAGCCAGCTTGTGGAATACGCCCCATAACCGAGCTTACCGGTAATCTGATACCGGGTCTCGTTTACGTCGCCAATCCTAACGGGATAGTAATGCTCAGGTTTATAGTAGGCCAACGTCTCCTCTTCGACGGGCGTGTCAAGAGACAGAGTAGTATATGAGATCTTGGATAATCTTCGTGAAGAAGATGGTGATGACGATGATAGCCTTTGCCGAAGGGAGCTGCCCCATGCACTAAATCGTCCTGCCATGCCTGAATAACAATGTTGTCCAGTGAGCTAGCGACTTTGTCGAGGATTGAGAGATTGAGAGACTGAGAGACTGAGAGATTGAGAGATTGAGAGATTGAGAGATTGAGAGAATGGAAGTGGATATTGGTGCTATTCTTGAAACTCATCAGGGAGAAACAGGAGTGTAGATTAAGCAAGTTAGCTAGATAGCTTATCGTCACGTGGAATCAGCTCCTTCCCCAGGAACGGCCCGTATATTCGTATATTCCTTATCTTTAGTACAAAATGTGGAGGTGCTCAACAACTGGGTCAGCCAGTGATAAATGGCTGTCACATTAGCGGCAAGTGGTCTACAACGGATTGAGTAGCATGTAAGACTGTCTTTTGTTGCACTGGTGCATGGGGAGCACAAGATGGTAAACTTAAGTGGTGGCTGCGGCAAGCTTAGGCTGTGCATCACTGCATAACTAGCTTAGTCATAGCATGACGCAAGCACTCAGAGACGATCGGTCGGTCGGTCGGAAGTCAGCAGGCAGCAGGCAGCAACAAAATACATTTACAGGGCTACGCAACATTGAAGGAATAAGATGATAAGATATAGCCATCATACAGGCTCTCCGTTAATAGTGATTAAGGTTTTCACGCTAGTTTACAGTAAATCTCTTCAACGGCGCTTGCCCTGAAGCGAAGACGTCAACGTCTTGCTGGCGCTACCTGAACTCCATGAACTCCGTAGACCCCGTTGGTGTAGAAGTTTCCCATGATGATGATGATGATGCCTGCGCCGTCCATGCTGCGCGGATTTCAAACCCTTCAAGATTCGTTTGCGTCGTCCCGGCTTTTCGAGTAGATCTATCGTCCAAGCTAGGGTTAATAAGGACTCCCAGCTCCATCGAGCTTCGCCGACACCGCCAGCGGGTCGGTCTTGGGGAGAGAACTTCTGATTAGCAGCCAGCTGCAAGGCCCTGCCCGTCGCATCGCGTAGTGGACGCGCCAAGGCTGGGTTGCACGCTAGAAGTCTGGCAAGAAGCTTCGTCCGGAAGACCGTGGGGCGGGTCGATGCCGTCGAAGTTGACAGAGTCGGGGTCGAAATTAACCATAGAATCAAATGGAAATGCTGATAGATCTCCTCCGTCGAGAAGGTCAAACGCGAACCCGTCTTCAAGGACTGAAGAATCCGACCCAGCGGGTGAATCACCGCTGAATAGGCGGTTGAAGTCGTCGTCAGAAAGAGGAGCTGCAAGGTCATCTGCAGCGTGAGGTTCCACGTTTGAGCCGAGCTCAAACAGCGAGAGGGCGCTTCCATCTCCTTCGAGGCCAGCGACTGACACTGCAGGTCGCACAACACCGCTGCAGGATGTTGTGTCAAGTCGGAGGACTCAGCCAGAGTGGAAGGCCGAAGAGTGGGGGAGTAGTCGGTGTAAGGAGAGGTCGGGAAGGGGATTCGGTCGAGGGGGAGTTCGTCGCGCTCCTGCTTGAACAGGGTCGGCGTAAGGGTGGGAGAGGCCGAAGCAGGGGAGCCGGGCTTGGGAGTGTTGCCACGGGAACCCCTGACCTCGGCAGACAGTTGAGCGACTTGTTGGTTCAGGCGGTTGTTTTCGGCTTCCATCTGGGTCAAGCGCTGAAGAAGGAACTGGTTCTGTTGCTCCATCTGGATTTTCTCGTTTTCTAGTTTCTCCATCTCGAGGCGCTTGCGCTCTCGAGAGGTTTGTGCGGCAGCCCGATTCCGAAGAACACGCTCGATGCGGCGCTGCTCCTTTTCGTCCTCCGTCTTGGCCCGTTTCCTAGATTCGTACGTTAGTATCATCATGCTTCATTCGATACTTCGGACACCCTTGCATGGAAGAACATACCTTGGAGGAAGGTTGGTCTTAGGGACTGGCAACTCCTGGCCCCATGACTTTCTCTTCTTCGCAGGCTTCTTGTCCTCCGACTTAATTTCGGCCTTGACGGTGGGATCATTCAAGGAAGTGTCCGCTGGGGAGACGGTGAGCATGGGAATTTCCGGAGCCGGCGAACCAGCCAAGGATTCCACTGGAGAGAAACCGCCTTCCATCTTGCAAAGGCGATATGTTGATCTGTCTAATCGTAGACTGTATGGGTCACGAAAGTAAGGTGATGCTCAATGCTCAGGAAGGCGTAGCTCGATCACGTCTCTTTTTTTTTGCCCAGGTCACAGGGACAGAGGCCACGGTGGCATCACGGTACAAGCCGGGTCTGGGGGAGGGGCCAGGTGGTTGACCAGCAACGTTCTGGTTGGTTGGACCCAAAACGGAAGCTGGGGAGGAAATGAGAAGAGGACAACTGTCCACAAAGGTAGCGAAAGTAATAAGATGGAGAGGGTTGACTGCTTTCAGATCAGACAGTCTGGGAGAGGGAAAGATTGCCTCTTTAAAAGGCCAGCGTGGTCAGTTGAGGGTCAGTTGAGGGGGCGTCTCCTTTTCGCAAGGGGGCGGAGTCTCCCTTCGTCAGCCCAGTACTCGTACTGTATTGTAAGATATGTGGTATTTGACTCATGCTCAGCAGGAATGTACCTTAGGGACGATGTTTGGGGCCGTATGGAGCCGTATGGAGCCGTATGATACCGTAAGCATTACCTACAAAGCCAGGCTGGAATGGGAGGCGGTACCAATTGAATTCCCCCTGAAGCTGTGAACTCGAGCAACTTGAGGGACTGGGGGGAAACTCGTACCCCTCTCGACTCCTCTTTCCTTCATCCACTTTCCCATTCCCTTTCAACCTGCGACACGCTCCGGTCGAGATTGTGGAACCCTCTTCCGGCCCCCCCCCCTCTTCATCATCGGTGATCGGGATATCTGATTGCTCTACCCTCCAGGTTTGGCCCCGCCCCCCCTCTCCCCCCTCCCCTCCCCAAATGCCATTTTTATCCCTGCTCCGGACGGTCCTGAGATTCTCTGCCCTTTGGCCCGCTCCGCCTCGCTGACGAGAGCTGCCGTTGCGAATCAGTAAGACATGCTTGCTGACTCTGATGCTCCTTAGCGCCTCCGCAGGTTCGTATTCGCTCGCATCGCTTCTCATTGACTCGACTACGCCATCGTTATTCTTACTATTGAGATTCCATCTTTCGCTTTGTCCAGTGCACCCGAGACGTTCCACGGTTACGCTCTGAAAGAACCGGGCAGAAAGTGGGAAACACCTCAGCTCAGTGGTGCTAATGGCGTGATCTGGGAGACGCATGAACGCAGATCTCCACCGGGCCGTACTAATGACTCCCCCTGTCTGGGCTCGGCCGTTGCAACTTCCGTGGTGAATGCAGTCTAGCCAATTCTTCGAGCTTCTGCGCCCGAGAGACTCTATCATTGGTGGATCATGGATCACACTCTCCTCTCCGCCATGCTCCCCCTCCTCCCCCCCTGATTCAACTTGCCTGGATTTTTGGATCTCAATCAACATGCACAAAGGAGATATCCCCTCTCCGCAATTTATCGTCGGAGATTATTGTGAGCTATTTAGGGGCATTCTTTGGGGATTCTTCCATGACAAGGGGTGCGTTCGTGTGCAGTCTGCGAATAAGATCATGGACTAAGCACCGCGCTACCTCTCAATTGAGTGATTGATGCTCACATCTGGTGGTTGATTGACGGCCGGTCACGTTCCTGCAGCCGTTTCTCGCGTGCTGAGAAGGATCAAGAGGTTCACCTTATTCTTCCTTCCTCAGCTATGTGCCGGCTCATGGATCACATGACCTCTATCTTCGGCTTTTGTTGACAGGACATTAGCGCATGCCGCTCTCCCACAGGGCTCACTCATCAAGCCCCCTATTGCATTCCCTTCCCCTTGGGATTGCACCGTATATTATATTTACCTTGGGATGCTCAGCTCGCCCCTTCTTTGTTGAACACCATGCCACAAATATCCTGCGAACCTCTCGGGTCCCATCAACAAAACTCGATCCAACATCGACTTTATTCAGTCGATGTTCCTGGCCCGCAATGCCCCCGCATGTCTCGATATATATAGCTAGACAGATCCCTAGAAGATCTCTGGCGATCATCCGCATTATTCGCGTTTGATCGACTACGTTACGTGTGCTGCCAGTGCCATGCATTCATAACAGTGTCCGTCTCAGTGAAGTTTCAGCTTGAGGAGCGGTGCCATAGCACTGCCTACGCGATTCGCCTCCTCCCACGTCGTCAACTCCGAGGCTGCACGAATGGGGGAGGAACATTCGGTGATGTTATACCCTTTAGGAATTTCCCCAACGCAGGCACTCGTATTCCCGACAGCGGCCTCGCGTTCCGCTTGGCGGCTCGTATTCTTACATCAACGCGAGCATGATGTCCGCTTCATGACTTCCACACTTTTAACGTGTCATGGGGCATCCATTTCGCGATTTCATGCTTGCGCACGGCGGGCAAACGTATAACAAGCGTGCACGAACCGTCTCTGCGATATCGACCGTGGCGTGTGTTGAGGTTTCATACGTTGTCAGCTCGTCCGCTGCGGGGGTACTCTCCAGTTAGCAGATTTCTCTCGTTTGGATAGAGGTTGGGTCTCAGGATAACCCATTCTTCCACACGTAGTCTATTTCAGCGCATTGTTAGTTGCTCTGGTTCTTCCTACTATTTCTGAAGTACGGTACATTGCCATGTACTCGTAGATAGGCGTAGCCCGCAAAGCAGATTGGCCATTGTCGGAAAGAATGGACTCGGTCAGACGAATTCAGGTATACGATACAGTCCAGTGACCACTTCACTGCGACAAACTTTCCACCATAATAAAGCATGTGGTGCACTCTAACCTGTCGATGGAATTCGAAGTTACCTTGACTTCGTTCATCCGGAAATCCTCATCTTCTGCCAGACGAGGTTGAGGACTAGGCTGTGGATGCACATTATGTATAGTTCATCTTCTTGCTAATGCCCCGTATAAGTGACTACATGCGACTACGACATTTAGAGAGTTGTCATTTCTTGCTCAGATTGTGCATTGTCCAATCCAGAATCCTTACAATATTACCTTGGCGGATGCATGTAGCGGATATATACCTTCACCTCTGGATTGGGCTGATCTGGGCTACATTTCTCAAGTATTTTAACATAAACCAGGTACACAATAACATCTGAAGAATGAAGAGACTTAAAATATCAAGTATTTCGCCTGTTCCAACCCGCAATATACTCGACACCAATCTCCACTCAGTAGACAAGCCTCGAGCTCAGCACTTCCATTCGACCAAGACCTTATGCCGCAACATGACTAATCAATACACACAATCACCTTGTTCCAACTCGACTATTGTGACTGTGCGGGGCATTTTGGCCTAAAGGTTCATGCTGTCATAGATATTGATGTTTGCCAACGACCTGCTGCATTTTCTGAAAGCGTCGAGTCATGACCATGTCATGCTTGGAATCGTGTTGAAGCGATAGAAACTCCTTTCATTCCTTGCCGCATCTTACGACCCGCTACATAAGCATGACATGCGCCGAGCCCATAAAGAATTTACACCACGCAACGCATGAGACCGCAAACCGAAAACAGAGGTTCCGCGTTGCCCCTCTTGAGCCATGTCGTCCAGTGGATGACGGCGATGCGGCGAGTTGTGAAGGAGTAGGCGATGTTGCAAATGCAGGCTACTATTGTGAGTATGAGAATTGCTTTGTTGATGTTACACGACCCTTCGGCACCACCGAAGGCAAAGACATCGGAGGAAGCGGTAGTTCCGTCGGCTTAATAGTGGATCGAGAAGTTGGCAGGGGGCTTGTCCGATGTGTACTCCGTACAGTAGTATAGATAGAGCTCTGATGGCGAGCTGGCCCCAGGCACGTTGAGAATGGTCAGAGCTCCATTCTATTTTCGTAGAACCGTAGGATCAATGCAATGCTGTCCTTGGCCGAGCCATGACTCGAGACTGGTCCTGCCAGATCAACCGTATACCACCGCTCGGGAAGCCAGAACATGGGCGCCATGGCGCAGGCAAATGGCCCGTATAGTTCGGAATAGTCATCCTCTTATGCAGCCGGCGGCACTAATTGCCGCGGACTCGGATGGGCGATAAGCTCGGACGGGCTGGGGCCGTTCTAGAAATTGGAAATAGGGGGCTGCATTGCTCGAGTTTTTCCCACTCTCGGACAATAGATCTCAATAGTTAGTCTTCGATCTACTCCATAGTCTGACGCGAAAGAGGGAACTTTGGGACCCAATTGGACGTATAAGCCTCTCGATGATCAGTGCAGTCGAATCAGGCATCTATGCATGGGCATGAAGCTTTTCCCGGTAAACAGGGATAGAGAAGGGGCGCTTCTCTGCAAAAATAGAATTGACGACGACCAGAGATGATGATATTCATGACGCGGCGAGAATCAATCATAGTTTTTTGCAGGTGGAATGGTGGAACAAAACTCGCAAGCCACCAGCGCTTCCAGAGAGTGAGAGATTCTAGACTATCCTATCACGTGATGCGAAGGGGACTCGACTCCGCGATACCTCCCCGATTGGGGAACCCAACAACTTGCACTACACTTCCAATTCTCGCGAGTCGCCACCATCCACCATCCTCATTTCCCTCTTTCAATCTCCCCCCCCCCCCCCACCCAGCTTAGTTTATCCAACTAACCCGGCATTGCGCGGTCGGAACTCAATTCACAAATCAGAATTTATCCACTGATCATGGTCATCATCCGGCAAATCCTACACTCCCCATTGGAGGGAGCCCTGGTGCCTCACTGCGACATGCAGTGCTCATTTCCTCCTGCACAAGGTGCACCACTGCACAAGGGGGCTTCAAGCCACCCGCAGGCGAGGCGCGACTGTGGTGAAACCGCTGTGTGCTGTTGTCATCTAACCGCAAGCCCGGTGGGGTCGATCAAGCCACAGCCAGTCCTGCTTCCGAAGACCATGCCGACCACCACAATGAAGACAGTATTAACGATGATAAGGGAAGACGGTCGATCCGAGACGATATTGCGAAACGGACCAGGGTGATAGACAAACCGACAGACACACACACACACAGAAACAGAGGGGTGATGAGCTGTCAGTCACCCGTTTTGGCTGATCATTCTACGGCTCCGGTGCCTGTCTTGGTTCCTATTCACTCATAGTCTTCGGCTGGGATCCACCGCGGCCATTTTCTCCCCCCCCCTCCAAGGCACGCTTTCTTTGCCAATCACTTTATCAATATTTCCCGGATGAAGTCATGAGCGGAGAGGGAGGGTAAGACATTCACAGACTGTCAGTCGATATCCCACCGCTATCTCCACACGATTGTCGCTCTCTAAACAGTCGATCAGCTTTAAAAAGCTTTCCAAACCAACTTCGCTTTGCCTGACCGGACTCTAGACCATCGAGGATTCCAGACTTATTTTTGGTTCCGCCGTCCACGCCGTTGTTTTCTTTGGGTTCCTCGCGCACTCCACCCACTGGTCGGCCGGTTCCACGCTTCAAAAGCTTTTTTGCCTTTTTCCCTTTTTTCTCCGGCTACCCCCTTGTCCTTCTCCAGTTTTTCTCTCCTCTTGACGTTTTTCGTTCCGTTTGTGCCTGGTGGCTGTTCTTGTGTCTCGTGGATCTGCATCTTCCCTCTTCCCTCTCTGTTCATATCTTCCCTCCCGTACATACTTTACTTCATACTGCACATACCCGATAGAGATCCCGGTCCTTGCAGCAGGCTGCTTGGACTATTCAAATGTCCGAACCACACCGGGAAGGTGCCTCCTATGAGCTGCTAGATCGCGAGAACAGCTTCGAGGGTCACGATGCGGTAGCTCACAATCCCAGCCCCCAGACCACCCCCAATTCTCCTACCTTCCCTGAAGAGGGGACCTCTGCACCACCTCCCAGCGACACTCCGCACGAGACGTCAACGACGAGGCCGACTCGAGTCCGATTCCGCTCAGTGAGCAATCATGGCGAGAGTGCACCGCAGCGGCCGCCTATGCCCCGAGCAGACTCCGATTATTCCGTCCGCTCGCTTCAATCCGTCCATTCTATGATGCCCACATCAGAATCCGCCGATCTTACCGAGTACTTCCCCGGCGATGGAGAGCCTGGACCCGAGATCGAAGCAGGCGTCGAGCAATCGGCACACCGACGCGCCTCCCCACCTACCGACGGCGACACTACCAAGTCTTCCATCGAGAAGGAGGAGCAACCCGCGCATCCGATGTCCGCTCGAGACCGCTGGAAGCACGCCAGCAAACTGCTTCGTCAGAAGACCGTCAACCTGGGTGAACGCTTGGGTAGACCCTCGGACGACGACGGTGGTGACCTCGGCGCCGCCATGCTACCCGATGATTTGGAGAGAGGACTTGGACCAGCACCGCCGCGCCGTGGAGAAGAGGAAAAGGATCCGTTTGATATTCACAACCGCGATCGCGACGAAACACCGCCGCCACCCAGCGCAGAGGCCCATAGACTGGTGCGCAGCATGACCCAGCATCACTTGCGCAACCGCAAACCTAAGTCTGCTTACGCACGCTCCGGAACCAGCACGCCCGATGAATCGAGTCGACCGGACTCCTGGTATGGGGGTGCCACCCCGCCCCGCCCTGGTGCGGGCGGCGGTGGTATTCTCTCGCAGTTGCTGAAGCTCCATGCCGCGCAGGCGAAAGATAACATGTCCGTCACGGACTCGTCCGACAACGAATCGGTGGCCTCGTCGGGGACCGCTACCCCGCGCCGGGACTTTTCGTCAGGGACGGCGACTCCCAAGAAGGAGAAGCTGAAATGGTACAAGAAATCGAATCATCACTCCACCGCCTCGCTGGTGTCCGCATCGATGAACCTCAGTCGGGCGAGTCTGCCGGCGTCTGCCGATACGCTGGTGATGCTGCCGCAACCACCGAAGAAGGGGAAGAAGAAGTCGCGCAAAACTCGGCTGGAGGACGAAATCCGCGTCACCGTGCATATCGCCGAAATCCTGGCCCGGCAGCGTTACATCATGCAGCTGTGCCGGGCGCTAATGCGGTACGGCGCCCCCACCCACCGTCTCGAGGAGTACATGCAAATGACGGCCCGAGTCCTGGAAGTCGAAGGTCAGTTCTTGTATCTGCCGGGATGTATGATCATGTCCTTTGACGATCCGACCACCCGCACCGCCGAGGTCAAGTTGGTCCGAGTCGTGCAGGGGGTGGACCTGGGCCGGTTGGCGGAAACGCACAACGTGTACAAGAATGTCGTCCATGATCTTATTGGCGTGGAGGAGGCGATTCAGGAATTGGATTTCATTATGAAGCGACCTCCCCGGTTCAACAAGTGGATTCTCGTGCTGGCCTACGGGTTGGCCAGCTGTGCGGTCGGTCCATTCGCCTTCGAAGCCCGCCCGATCGACATGCCCATCATCTTCTTCCTGGGCAGCCTCGTCGGACTCATGCAGCACGTCCTGGCCCCGCGCTCCGTTCTGTACTCCAACGTGTTCGAGGTCACCGCCGCCATCCTGACCTCCTTCCTTGCCCGCGCCTTCGGGTCCATTCACCGCGGCAAGAATGCCGACGGCTCTCTGAATTACATCTTCTGCTTCTCCGCGCTGGCGCAGTCTTCCATCGCTCTCATCCTCCCAGGATTTATGGTTCTCTGCAGTAGTTTGGAACTGCAGTCCCACCAGATGATCGCCGGCTCCATCCGCATGGTCTACTCGATCATCTACTCGCTGTTCCTCGGCTACGGTATCACGGTCGGAACGACCATTTACGGACTGATCGACGGTGCGGCCAGCTCGACGACCACGTGCCCGAACCAGGATGTCTACGGCAGCAAGTACACGCAGCACTTTGTCTTCGTCCCGATCTACGTCATCTTCCTCGCTATCATCAACCAGGGCAAGTGGAAGCAGGTGCCGGTCATGATCGTCATCGCCACCTGCGGCTACGTGACCAATTACTTCAGCACGCTTAAACTCGGCTCCAGCTCGGAGGTCGCCAACACCGTCGGCGCCTTCACGATCGGTCTGCTGGGCAACCTGTACAGTCGCCTGTGGCACGGCCACGCCGCCACGGCCATCCTGCCCGGTATCTTCGTGCTGGTGCCCTCCGGCCTCGCCTCCTCGGGTTCCTTGCTGTCAGGTATCGAATACGCCGACGAGGTGCGCGAAAACCTAAAGAACGGGACCAGCGCCAGCAGCACGACCTCGGACGCCAGTATCTCCAGCCTTGGTTTCGGTATGATCCAGGTGGCGATCGGTATTACGGTGGGATTATTTGTGTCTGCCTTGATTGTGTACCCCTTCGGCAAGCGTCGGAGTGGATTGTTCAGTTTCTAAAAAATCGCACCTTGCGTGCCTCTCTATACCCCCTCTTTGTCCTGTTTCCTTCTCCGTCAGTCTCCAGTATTGTTTCTTGTCTCGTACAAAGTCTGATCAATCCCCCTCATCATTCTTGTATTTATGTGGCCCCTTCTTCTCTGATTTGTTGATGTTATCCATGTTTGCATGTTTGCATGTGTTTATGAAGTGCATTTAAGCAGGCTTTGCATTTTCCTCCCCTCTTGCCTTGTTGTTGATATCTTTTCTCTTCTCGATTCTAGATGGTTTGCTTTAATTTTCGGGGTGATATTCTAATGTTGCTGTGTCACGAGGATGTTCGGCCAGATGGGGAGAAAGAGCAATTTACTGGTTTAGATTGTTCCAGATACTTTCTATTTTCTAGATTTATGTGTTGGCATCTAGAGCTATACCTATTCTTTCGTTTTGAAACTATACATTATTCGATTTTTTGTTTATATCATGTTTGATTGGGATCTTTTCCTGGGATCTGATTTTATCTTTGGGACTTCTTATCTGAAGAATCGTAAATGTAAAAGTAAACGAAACGTAATGGTGCGTTATGATCACGGCCATAGCGAGCGGTCGCGACCGTCTCCTTACCCCGTGGCTTTCGATCTTGGAGGTCGCGTTGCAGCGGGAGAGCTGAAATAAGCTTGATCATTGCGATCCAGAGGCCTCGCCTATTTTCACTAGTGTGTAAGCTGTTCACCTACGTGGCGATGGGGTTTATCATAAAAAAGGAAGAATCAAGGCTTGGAGCGTTCCTTCAGCACCACCAATTAGCTGTAGACATATTCCGGCCTGCACTCTGTATACGATAAGGGGAGAATCTATTTGCTAGTACCCAGTTCTCGAAACGGCCTGTGTGCCGAGGAAAAAGTGTCCCAATGGAAAGTTATTAAGGCCAGGCGAGGAAGAAAGACGATTTGATAAACCCCGCAAGAGGAAATAGCTCAATGAGTCTAAATGTGCTGATATGCAATTAGATGCGATGATTCCAGTGATAACCACAATGCTTTCCGATAGAACACACGGTCCAAATGTTGGGGACCTCACCAGGCCCCGACTCTCCATACTCCCGTGCACACCTCTTTGAGAGTCGGATAGTGAGGCTCGTAGGTCCGGAGCAGTGCGCGGCCGACTGCTCAAGCCCAGCGGTCGCCGTGGTTCCAGGTGTCCGAGAGCAGGCCGGCGTCGCCCAATGAGCCCTCCACCGCGACACTCTCCGTCACGGGAGCAGGTTGGCTGGATAGATTCGATGCGCTTTGAGACGGGGTATCTATTGCAACAGAAACACGAAAGACTCGTCAGCATCCTGAACAATGTTCAGTATCACCCCATCCCCAAAGTCAAAGAGCTTACCAGTAGATCCGGCCCCCGGCCCACTGCCACGGCCACTGCCACGGCCAGCTGCCATCTCCGCTCGCCGCTGGCCTTCAGGATAATACCTCCCACCGGGATGGAGAGTCTGCGAAGTCTGAAAAGTGTGGGAAACCGCGAATCAGAAAAGAGAAGTTTTCGAACAACACGGAAATGATGTTTGTGTGTGTGTGTGGCCTTGTCTGCAATCATACCGGCGAAGGGGGCAGTATTCCACAATCTGTATACTGTACATTGCTGCCGGCCCATCTGATAATCTTTTTTTTTGGTGTGTGTTGCTTGCTCTTCGCGCGCCTCCCTCGTGTTTCCCCTCCCCAAAAATGTAATTGTTTGGCCCCACCCGACATGATAAATACAAGAACAGAATTCACGAACTGGTACTACTGACTTCTTGAAATTCTTCCCCCTTGATCTCCACCTCGCGATCCCGGATGCGCCGCATCAGCGCCAGGAAGTTACTCTCCCGGAACTTCTGGCTGGTGTCGTGCTTGAGACTGTCGACGAGCTGGCCGGCCGTGCGCGCGAGCGCGTCGGCGTCGTGGGCTTGCGCTTGGGGGTCGGTGCTCTTCTCCGTGGGCGGGATGGTGTCGGAGCCGATCTTGATTTGCTCGATCGGGGCCTGTTCTTCGGTTGTGAGGTCGGCGGCGGTGTCTTGTTGAGGCGTGGTGGTTGTTTCTTCTGCGGCGACGGTCTCGGTCGCCGTCTCTTGGGATGATGCTATCGCTGCGCTGGCCTGCGCGAAGGCGGCCTCGAAGGCGGATTCGTCGAAGGTTGCGGTTGGTGGTGCTGCTGTTGTTGTTGTTGGTGCTGCTGAGGATAGTTGGGGAGCGGGTGTCGCGTGCCGGGGGTGGAATCTCAGGAGGTGCATTCTTCTGTCCCCGCGCCTGAATGAGGATTCGAAGTCTTCGGTGTGAGCGAGTGGGCGATCTTGTTGCATCGTGGGCTGTTGTTGATGTTGGTGCTGAAGAAACTCATTGTGCCAGCCCTGTTGGGAGACGGTGGGGAGCGGCGCATGCGATACGTTAAGTTGCTGATGGTGTACTGCCGATGGGCCCGCGATGTTCAGTCTTTGAAAGTCGGTCGCCCAATTCGGCGATTCTGCGGGACCGGCGAGGGGGAATTGAGGCGCGGGGGCGGCGAAATGAGCCGGATGTTGGAGATCGCGAAGTGGTGCAGGCGCGAGATTGGACTCGAAAGCAGCGAACTCGGGGTCAAGGACGCCTGTGCTGGGATTGTGATTTCGGAACCCCTGACAACGACGACGTTAGTAAAGTGAGCTTGGCTCGGAGGGGCAAAAGGCTCCATACCTGAGAGGGTGCCTGCCGTGAAGTCAACCTATCCTGCTGAAGGGTCCGATCGGTCGAGGCATGTTTCTGAAAGTTCTGAAGCGCGTTCGAGGGTCCACAGAGAGCGTCACTCATGATGTCGACCGAGGTTGTGCCTGCTTGGGCACTGGGAGAAGCCAGATAAGGCGCGTTTGAATCTGGAGTGGTTGAATTGGCTTAGACGACGAGAAATGTCTTTTGAAAAAAATATAAGAATCAACTAGATCTATGCAGTGAAGCTCTCCTGCTGTGGCAAGTGTCTGACCTCAATGTTGCAAGAACAGCGCACAGGCTTCATGGCAGACAGGCGAGTCCGGAGTAGAAAAGAGATAAGATGGCGGGCGTGGACGGTGGGGTAAGGTTCATCATGGATGCCGAGGCCCCCCTCTCACGTGCCATCCGCTTATGTCATTCGCCCGGTTCTCGGTCGCCAGGATTGTCTTGCTAAACCCGGTATAGCGTTCCGTTTCCTATCAGTTCCAGCTTGTCTCGGCTACTTGAGTCAATTTGAAGGTACTACTAGGTACCAGTAGGTAGGTACCTTCGACTTTTTTTCAGAGACTGGAGGCTGAATCAGTCTCGAATCTAAAGGGTATATTGTTAGTGAGACCGACGATGGCACGTGCAGTGCCACTGTTAGGCTACCTTGTGTTGAAAGTAATAATCACGTGGCCTTCTCCACCTTCAGTGCATTCACCGAGGCAAATGACTTATGCTGCTGAATCAGCAAGTGCAAGTGTATAAGCTGAATAGTGTTCATCCTTGCCCCGATTTCAATTGCGATCAACATGGAGAAGCGGTGAGGCGGTGAGGCGCTCGCCGCTCGGATTCAGTCGGGAATTCAACAAAGCACAAAGATTCGTTCCTGAGTCACTCCGAAGTCGCCACTCCGCCGCCGATGACTCTGATGGCAACTGATGGCAAACAGTACGCTGCTACATGGCTCGGTGGACTTGCCTGTACGCGATCTTACACATGCTGCTAGGAAGGCGGCTCCATTTACTTGATCAATTTGCTTTTTTCTTTTTTTTACGGAGAAGGCTCTTTGAAGGTGCGGATCACTGGACAAAATATTCCAAGTGATAGTCAAATGGTATATTCTATAATTCGTGACGTTCGTGCCCAAAACAAATGCAAAATGTCTAGCATGCATGCAGAAGAATCCAACCAAATGTCGATATATGCAGTCGTCTATGAGTGAGATTATAATGTGTGGTGTCGGTGCCCGACGGCACGTCTTCCCGGTCGCGTTTGGCTGCACTCCAGCGGTGGATAAAGGCGTTGGGTCTGAGTGGAAAACCGGCTCGTCGGTTGTGGGGGTGAGATTAGGTTGCAAATCTTCTCAGATTGCCGCCAAAAGCTCATCGAGCGGTATGCGCGACTTCAAAGAATGATCATGCTGCAGGAGGTGCTGCAGGACACGCTGGTGGCGCACTGCAGCAGCATGCGAGTCCGATGAGTTGTTGTCGCAGATGGTCGAGGTATGTGCATAATGTTGTACTGAGCACCTTGCCCAATTGTAGGCATATTTCAGCCACTGGCACATGCGATGGGGACGGCAGGGGCTTGAGCCAAGCCCTTGTGGTACCGATCTGCAAGCTCCTCGCACACGGCCCAGATACGCCGACGGTTTGCGACCCCAATGAGGTTCGCATCGTCCATTCCGTACCGCGCGGTGGTCATTTTGTCCAGCCAAAGATACAGCTGCTTGTAGTTGACCTCGTCGGTCAGCTTTTGTCCCTTGCTGGCCTGCAACTCCCAGAACCAGGGCATATCCCACTGCATAAATTTCTTCCAGAAAAGATTGTCCTGAGTAACGAGGTGAACGCTCAAAGAGGCCTGAGCAAGAGATTTCAAGTCGTCGCCAGGGAGGAACATGCAAATCTGATGTACGAGCTCGACCGGGAGTTTGCCGAACGGACTGGCGGGGCATCGTTCACGAAGGTCAATCTCAGCAGAGGCGATTTTAAGCTTGCTGTTCGATTCCATGTTTGTTTGAATATATGCAGGGAGTGCGGGGGTGTCCGTTGGGTGGGTTGCGCAGTACTATGGAGAAGACAATTAGTGGGATAATTGGAATACGAAGACTAGAAAATTCTCTTACCTCCACGCCTGGGATACACTCCCAATAGCGCCCTTGAGCGCGCTGAATATCCTCTCCATAGCTCAAATCCAACGCGGAGCTCTTCATGTTGCAAAGAGGACTCATGACATTGTAGAGAACGTCCAGGTTGACCTTCTTGGTGTCCGTGGAGCCGGTAAGGGCGTGTGTGAGAATTTCGAAGCAGCACCAGTGGAAGGGAAGGACGGGGCCAGGCGCCTCGTCCGAACCTTGGCCGTAGCACGAGTAGACTTTCTGGCTGGATCGGCTCGAGTTGGAGCCAGTCTTTACAACCAGCTCCCCAACATCTGCGTAATATCCTTCATCCGAGAGAAATGCCTTGGCCGAGCCCGCAGCAGCGTTCTGGTTCATACCGAGACAGTGTGCTTTGTAGAGCCAGGAGATGTTCTCCCACGCAACAATGCGAGGGTCGTAACTGCGAACAGGATTTGCGTCTTCTTCGCTATCGCGTGGCAGCTGAGCGAGGTTTTCCCCAGCCCGGAGGGCCCGACAACGCTTCTCGATCCATCGGCGGCGGCGTTCCAGCGCCTCCTCCGACGGGGGTTCAATGTGCATGCCACAGAACCCAACACCACAAATGGCACAGTAGCAGTCGAAGGCCATGGTGATGCGACTTGTATGGGTGTGTGAAAAGGAGAGAAACAACAATGCAAAGAGATGTAGAGTCGATTCATGGGAGCGAGTGGAGGAGGCGAGCTACTACTTATAAGAAAGGATGGAACTACCGATTGATTATCGAGACGGGGCCCACCGCGGGCTCGGAAGGGGCCAAACACAGGCCGCAATCAGGGGCAGAACCGCCGTTTAGCGACCCCATTCGGCAGCTCCAGAAATCTCTGCGCCGACGATCAGACGACCTAAAAATACTAACTGTGATAAATTCAATCCGTCGACACCGATACTGTCAATCAGCAATGTGGTTGGTGAACTGTTTACTCCATCCAAGTCGCTATTGCCGCTGCCTCTGGGGGCAACGGTGAGTTGGCAAAAAGGATGGGACGCGAATTGCAGTAGCTGCAGGCCATTGCTCCACCGGGCACGGGTGAGAGAGAGAGAGAGAGAGAGAGAGAGAACAGTCAGTTAGACAGGCATACTGAGATAGGCGATGTTTCCACCAGCTTCTCAGTGATGATTCCCGGGACTTCCTAATCTTTCTCGGGAGTGCAAAAATAGGCATGGATATATTGACATATATGAAATCCGGAGAGGTCACGCAGGCCTGTTAGCGGCAATTAGTGAGCTTAGTCTGCCGCCACGCATCCGGACTTTACTGGAGACGGCTAACCTTAAATTGTGCACTGAGGAGTCCGAAAAGGCGGTGATGGGAGACTGCCAGCCAGTTGCCCGCAGTGCCCGCCGGAGGAATGGGAGCTGCTGCACCTGGCACCATGGGGTTGTGTGCTGTGTGCTGTGTGCCGCTAAAAGATGGACACAATGCTCATTGCTGGAGCCATTGATGAACACCCCCCCTGATGGCGATCCATAAGCAGTATGCGAGAGAACCATGGCATGATTGATGCGTTGTTGGCTGATCCGATCAGGAACTGAAGGAGTGAGTGGATGAGGTGATGAGGAAGGAAGGGAGAGCCACCTCGAAATTTCCTCTTCCGGGCCGAGTGGGTCAGGCACTTTTGGAGACCCCGTGACCTTTCAAGTTGCCACCCCGCATCAACTTTCCTCCTGGGCCGGGCCAGACCCGTCCAGAAGCCTTTCTCCCTCCTTCCACTCTTCCACTCTTCCACTCTTCCACTTTTCCACATTTTCCCACCTCGGCAACTCAGCTCAGCTGTCACACTTGCCAGCCAGATAACACCCAGCCCTGACAGGGCAGGGGCACACTGCAGCGGCAACGTGGAGGACCACCGGAATTTTCCCCAGTCGTACGATATAGTCTGATTCCTGACACTACATCTCATACATCCCTGCTACCTATATACGTACCTTCCCGATTATCCCATGACAGATTCTCGTATCGTCGAAACTCGTAGCAAGGATTGGCGCAGCCACATTCTGGACGACTGTCATCCAGAGGAGGTAATCGGGGTTGGTGCGGGGAGGATCGGTTCCAGCCATGGAATAACCTCACCATCTTGTCCACCGATGACGCAATGAGATAGATAGAAGCTTGCAGAATCCATTCACATTTGATACCAGGTTATAGGGTAAAGCCATGAGGATTCTATTTGCACCTTCAAGGACTGCTTCCATTGGAACATGACAGCATGACGTGGTGCTAACTAAGTGATACGCTTCTCGTTCGAGAACCATCTACTTAGACTTCTTAGATAAGAGAAACCTCAAACCGGCTTGCGACAACATTGACCCATATCTAAAGCAAGGCACCACCATGCACGAGCGCCATTGCAATTAGTGGAAATTTTCTCATGGATCTCAAATACCTCGATGATATCTCCCGGATGGACTGGCAACTGGGCCTCGGGGAGTGACGAATCCCAGGAACTCACCCGCTTGCCCAGGGAACAGAGTTGAAGAAGAATTGAGATCTCCTTCTCCAAACAAAAGAGAACAGGCGGGTTACTCTCTGTCAGAGGCTTAAAACGAAAGTTTTCTAGACTATAAAGACCACGCACAAACCATCCTCTCTTGTCTAAGTGTGCAGTTCATCAAACATGTTCCGAGTGATTCCCTTCTATGATATCCGCCCCAGACGCAACAAGCAAGATGACCAACTCCACCATGTATACCAATTTGCTCGATGGAGGCCCTCGTCCTCCACATGGATACTTCTTCACTTTCAAGATATGTGAAGCGGGCGATCCGGAGGCTACGGACTGGGAATTCTATGAGGAGAAACTGGAGCTCAAATTCTTCAATGAGCGGCTCGCTCGCCCGGAGGCGGGCCCGTTCTTTGGCTGTTTACTGTCGGGCAGTCATGCTCAGTTTTATAAAGAAGTAGCCTGTGATGAGTATAGTCAGTTCCACGTTATTTGTAAGTGCGAGCTCGAAGGCAAGCTCACACTTCACGTAGTCAAAGATAGATGGCTGATTGACTTGTGGGGACAGTTTGTGGTGGAGCCCGTGCTGGGACGTACAGGCTTCGATCGAGTCATTCATGAGATCTGCGCCATCAGATAGAGGATTCTTTATATTGCGTAACCAACACAGCTTAACTATAAATATATAAAAACAGCCTTGATACCTGAACCAAGATTGTCTCTGTCGATAGACAAGATTAATGCCCTGTATATGTTTTTCATGCATTGCTGAAATGTCTAATCTAATCGTTTTGATCGTTTTTCTTCTCTGATGAGCCATGGCAGGATCCTCTGCGGCATGGGGCTCATATTGTACTGCACGGCATGACTTTTGCTATCTACTCCTCTCGCCGCACGACAGAGCTTCATGGCCCTGGGGTTGAGGGTTTATCTTATTGATTGAGTCCCTGCATAGCGAACGGTAGCGCTAATGGCGACTAGAGTAGTTAGATTGAGAGTAATTACGCTATTTTTATATTTTGTAACCATTTTCAATGAGCTTGTGTTCAACGATGCTGTGCAAAGCTTGAGCAGGGAGATGCAATGTCCTGATTATAGAAAACGATGAGACCTTTGTCAAGATTTGTGACGATGATCGAATCTAGAAGGGCCTTCTCGGTTCAGGTATCAGTGATGAGCGGCTGCGTAGTGTGCGTGTCAATCCCGTTTTTGTTGACTTATAACAATCCCCGTATCGTGGACAAGCATGAAGTCTCGGGAAAGAGTCTACGAGTTAGAGGCCATACCATAAAAGAGCATTGGTCCTCTGAAGTCGCCCCTCCATAAGACCTTTGTGTGAGTGATCAGTATCGGTGGCACAACTCGAGTATGCATCCATGCTCGTCTTTGTCAACTTGCCATGCTAGAACTGAAAAAACCTGGACGTTGAGAATGGGTACAATAGAGCTAACGGTGGGTAAGCATCGAAATCAATGCCTGACCGCGTGACACTAGGTGTCATCTGTGCCTGCCTCGAAGCTGGGGTCCATCCCGAGTTCAGGGTTTCATCGATTGTGGAGTAGGCGACGGAAGACGGAACAGAGACCTGCCGTGGGGAAAGTGAGTGAAGTGACCGGGCAAACAGTGGTACCCGGACTATGGGGCATTTGGGGCCGCTATTGTAAGTCCCCTAGCGCATGAGAAGGGAAAGAGTCAACCGTAAATTGGATGGTACGGAGCGGATGGTACGCAGGCATGGAAAGAGATTTGACAACAGACAAAGAGAAAACATCTCCCCGCGGGATGTTTGAATGAATTTTCTCAGCTTATGAGGGCTGAAGATCTCCTTCACCTGACGAATCATTTTGGTTTAGCCAAGATGGAGAATAAAGAAACTGTCGTGACGCTACACTTAGAGTTCGATTCCATGTTCGATTATTGCACGCTCAATCCCGTTCGTCGCGTGGCTCACGTTGCGTTTCGAAGCATGAAGTTCTAAAACCAAGTGTATTCAAATGGCTCTCTTCAATGAAAAATTGAATCTCTAATCTACGGTAGATTTGTCTATGGGTGGAGGAAGCTGCACCACAGGGAGCTCAGGGCACGTGACTCAGATGGATTGAGGATTAAATTAGAAACCTCACGTCAGTACTCATCTCTACTTAGGCCTGAGGCCATAATGGCTCTAGATTGTCAATTACCATAAGCAGCTGAAAGTTTGTGTGGTTCATGCATTGTTGCTGGGGGCTCGCATTCTTCCCAGCCGCAACATGCCAGTGCCCGAAACCTTCCTGGCTCTTTGGCATCTACGAATGACGGATGAGCAAAGCATGGTGCAAACCTGCAGTCAAGACGAGGTGTTAGCGTAATATGATTCCAACACAGTCGAGGAGCTACTCTATAGGGAAGGAGAATCCCCATGACGCTTAGACTGGATATATTTTGTCCGTCACTTGGTCATCTCTAGGTACTACACTTAGCTGGCTCTCCACACACCCTTTAAGCCATTCAGTGTCCATTATGTCACCCATCATTCGAACCCACTTACTTGGAACCAATACAAACTTCTACCAAACAATAGAAAGCGGATTTGTCACCCTCGCACTGGGGCCTATGATTGCGCAGCTGATCTACGTGGAAGCTGTTTCTGGTATAGTCAGGGTAGCATTCCAGCGGGTGGCCATTGGGGAACCCGAGCCCTGGCACTAAAATGAGAGGCCTCCAGCCACCAGGGTCTTTGGGCACAATGATTGGCAGTGACAGGAGGTGCGCAAGCCGTGGGTCTGTTTGTCTAGTCGATCATGGTGGGTGGGCCAGAGTGAAGTGCAGTCCATCCTGTGCCCATTTGCTGAGGCCACATTCCTCACCCATCTTTAGATCTCGAGGAATGTATGCAGAAACCCAGAGGCTGGAGGCCATCGCGACAATTCAAATAGGAGCATTGCTCTGTTGTTTGATAGCTTTGTTTTCTTTGCATCCTGTGCACTGTTTTCTTTGATTGTCAGTTTGTCAAACCGTGCCTACAGCTCAAACATTCTACCAAACATCCAGCTTCACTCACTTCTTCGACTGTTTGCCAAAACCCTACCTACCAAACCAACCAAACACCACATACATACATACCAGCCATTCTGAACAGCTTATCGGCACCTTATCCGGGGATTTCCTTCTTGCTCCAGACTTTTCCCTCCCGCTGAGCTTAATTGTCAGTCAAAATCTAATCGTTCCAGCGGGTTTTGTTGGGTCCATCTGGCAGCTTCCCTGACCTCGATTTCCGCAAACGGAAGGGGTTTCTCCGACTTGACTCGACACAATGTTCGCCCAGCCTTTGGATCACACTTTCAATGATTTATTCAACCAGTACGTCAATGTGGACACTTCTTGTGTCGATGGCAACAAAGACGTTTCATTCCCCGGCGATCTTGACCAACTATTTCAACTGGATTCATTGTCAAGCGACTGTGGCGACCTCTCACCCACCATCCCCACATCCAAGCAACAGCATCCATCCGTGCAGTCGTGGAGCCGGGACTTCTGGTGTCTGGCACAGGACACCGATGTATCTGCAGGCCAAGGTCATCATTTCTCTTTAGAGGACACCATCCATCCCTCGGCAGTCTCAGATCTCAGCATCACTCTTGAAGCTCCCTCAGTCGCCTATACCGCAGACACCCGCACGTCCCCGTCTACTCCTCCGGCCACGCCCAATCGCAAAGTTAAGAGTGCGCTTGTCACTCCCAAGTCGATCCGCCGTCATCGTGATTCCAATGACCGTCGCGCTTTACTCCGCAAGCAAAGCTTTTCGCCCAGCTTAACGCGCTCATCTCAAATCCAACGAAGCAGGATGGCCTACCCCGAAGCATGGGCACAGCGATTCCAGGATTTCGCCTTCCGTAGCTCCGAAGCTCAGTTACCTTTGTCACCACCACCATCCGACATCCTCGTTCAACAAGAAAACATGGCTGCCGATCAGGTCGGTATGCCTATGGCGCGCTCAGCAGAAGTGCTGCCTCGGGAACCAGAAATGTCTACCCACTATGAGCCCAGCATGTTCACTCAATCTTCTGCCATCACAATGCCTTCCCCATCGGCTGGCGCATTGGCAAGACAACAACAACGTTTCCTGAGTCAATCGAATAGCTCCACGCTGAGCACATCAAGCCCGCCTTCCGCCGACCACATCTTCTCTTCCCCGCTGTCGTCCGACCCTCAATCAATGTCCTCGTGGCAATCCGACTCTCTTGCCTCTAGCTTGCCGTACACCCCCGAATTGCAGACCCACGATGCTCAGACGTGGTGGTCACCGATGACGTCCCGGACCGCCCCGCGGCAACCCTCCTACCAACAACTTATCGCCTCGCCTTGCCCTCAGCGGCCGACTCAAAGCTCTACAAATCAACAAGACATGCTACAGGGAGGTCTCATGATCCAGTTGGATCCCTCCTCATTCGACCTCTCTCAACCACAAAGTCACTCATACCCGCCATCTGGCATGCAATCCACTGCCAGCGGCGAACAAAGCCGCTCATACAGTCACGGCTCCTCTAGCATCCAGCAGTCCGTGGAATCGTCGTCCTTCACCACACCGCAACTACAAAGTACCTCACGCTCCCCATCGTTGTCCCCGGGAAGCGGATCGCCTCCGACAGGCAGACCGATTTTACAATGTCAAGGAGGCATCAAAACCCCTCGCCGTCATAGCAACGGCCGCAAACTATCAGGCAATTCCATGAGCGCTCCCAAACCAGCTACAAAAGTCACCAGCTCGGGCAGTCCCCGCGGCAAGGCCGTCACCGTCTCCTTCGTGAACTTCACTGCCAATGACAGCAAGAAGATTCTTACCGGTGTGGCTCCCAGCGGCAGCTCGAAGACGAAGGCGCGACGAGAACAAGAAGCCCGCGACCGACGGCGCAAGTTGAGTGAGGCCGCGCTGAATGCCGTGCGCAATGCTGGGGGCGACGTTGAAGCTCTAGAAGCTATCCTATGCTAATAATCTTTGAACCTTCTCTCTATGCTTTTTAATCATTATTATACCTTTGTTGCGAATTTCTTTTTGCGTGGTTCAGTGCATCGGTCGTTCTTGGAGTTTGGGATTTTACATTTCACGGGTTGGAATCTAAAAAAGCGTTAGATCCACGGCGTTTGGGTTACAACAATTAGAATTAATGTATCATTAGTGGGGCTCAGATCTTTCAGAATAATTCAACCATCTAAACTACTTAATCACTTTCCAACTTCAAATTTTCCTCTTTTTGCATGTATCCCTGTATCGAGCATCTATGGAAGCTTTACGAGTGTCAATCCGTCTCTACATCAGACGTCAGCAAGCACCGGGGAACGTCAAGAGGCCAGTGACATGGTCAAGCCTTTGTCACGACATCTCCGCCTTCTCCGGAGTCTGGGTATGTACCTCCACTGGGGGTATTTAGTGGTTGCCAGTCAGATTGCTGGCCGAGGGTACCAGTAATGGATCCAGTGACATCCGCTGGGCTGGGGCCACCACGGCGCCCACCGACCGGGTCCTGCCGGGAGTGGGTTTTTGGGCGATCATCCCCAACGCTGCGTCCCAGGGTATGCTATTGCTCACAGTTTTACTCAGGTTGGATGACGTCCCTCGCCCCGGGGTCCCCGGGGTCATCCCCGCCGTCATGCCAATGAGTCTTGTACTTTGAAAGATCTCTCCCCGGGACCACCCAGACCTGCCCCCACAGCTTCCAATATGTGCTTTTTACGGTGATGCGCATCGCAAAACACGAGAATTTCGGATCGACCTTCTAAATTCCGCAGTCAGCTAGAAGTGAAGTTCTAAATGGCAATTGTCTGGTTCCCAAACGATGTCCATGTACCACAGAAGAAGCACATAGTCCAAGACCCCCCGTCCGGGGAGGAGAGAAGATCCCCCTCTCTCGTTCACGCCCCTAAGAGAAACATGAGCTGCAGTATCTTGGACTCCAAATCGGTCCAGATTTTCGGGTTCTCTGGTTCGCTTGTCTCGAGCGGGGGAATACTTCCGCTGTGGTGAAGTTCGGGTGGTGACGGCATGGGGGAACCGTAGACCATGCCCCGGGGGCCTGGTGGGTTGAAAATTGGAGGGGGAGGGGGAGGGGGAGGGGGAGATGTGTCACTTTGGAACTGCACTGGAGAATAGAATACCTCTGGGAGATTGGGCAAGATTGGATTGCTTGCGTTTGTGTAGGGTAAAATGGGGATGTTGGGCCTTTTGACCAGCTCGTATAGTTGCAAATAACGGGACATGGATGACCTACGCACTGTGCAGAAAGGATTGTGTGCGGATGCTTCGGGAAAGCGCCGTCGAGTGGGTAAGCAGATGGATTCCGATCTGAGCTGGATAGTGGCGAAGAGAATGAGGACTTCAAGAGCGAATTTTGCGGAAAGGTATGAGCAATTCTGGAGAGACTTGTTTCCCTCAGACAATGGAAGAGACCACCAGTTCTTGAACAGAAAGAGTACAAGGGAGTAAGTAATCTAAAGCTACTGTCCTGATCGATGGGTCTTCTGGGATTAGGGCTTAGTGCTGCCGGGTATTAGATCCGTGGGTTTCCGCAGTCGTCCATCCTATAAGTTACTGCACAGTCTATGCTCTTCTAAACAATACTGTGCCGCAAACAAGGGGTTGAGTTGGAAGGGTGTTAATCAGAGGGAAAAGAACACTTGAAAGGAGAATAGAGTCATTTGTACCCCACAATCTGATAATCATGTCTGTAGCTTGATAGCTACTAGTATCTCATCCCACCGGCTGACCCAACACCCACAGCATTCTTTACTGTCCATCCCACCGGATAACTCTTCCATCCCACCGCTGCTGACTATTTGATGACGTGATCGAGAACAACCCCTAACAAATGAGAGGATGGGGTGAGTGTCAAGTCACCTCGGCTTTTCCCCTCAGGGCCCCGGCCCCAAGCCAGCCCCGCCAAGATGCGAGCCCCTCTTGTTTACAGGACTGTACAATAAATATCTCCTCACCCCTCCACCACATCGCAACAATCGTAGCACTGTATCCAGCTCTTCTCCATCAATCTTCATCACCTTAGGTCATTCATTCACCACTCATACATCTTCTCAACCCAAACCCAAGCAACAAAAATGTCCCCCCTCTCCTTCCGCGAACACATCAACCTCCCGCCCTCAACCGCCACCCTCCACGACTCCACCCTCATCATCATCGACGCGCAGAACGAATACGCCACCGGCAAGCTGCAAGTGTACAACGTGGCCCAATCCCGCGCCGCCATCGCCGACCTCCTCGCCCGGTACCGCGCCGCCGGCGCCCAGCAGAACATCGTCCACGTTTTGCACCGCACGCCCGCGGGCGCCCCGCTCTTCACGCCGGAGACCCCGCTCGCCGAGGAGTTCGAGGAGCTGCAACCCCGCCCCGGCGAGAAGGTCATCTTCAAGCATTTTCCCAGCTGCTTTGCGCAGACGGAGCTGCACGAGCACCTGGCGGGGCTGGGGGCGGTGGGCAAAAAGATCGTGCTCGTCGGGTATATGGCGCATGTGTGTGTGTCGACGACGGCCCGCGCGGGCCATGAGCTCGGGTATGAGGTGTTGGTTGTGAAGGAGGCGGTGGGCGATCGGGCGATTCCTGGTGTCGAGGCGGACACGCTGGTGGATGTCGCGCTGTATGAGATTGGGGACGTTTTTGGGACGGTCCTCGCTTCAGGGAAGGAGATTGGGGAGTGAGAGAGGTTTATTTCTTTGGTAAGGGGTTGGATGGTGGGATGTGGGGGGTCGAGGATGGGTCTCGTTTATGTTAAGTGGAAGTGACATGAGGTATACAGTTTGGGTTTAAATTGGAGAATTGCTTTGTGCTCAGCACAGAGCGTAGACAGGCGGATCGCAGCCGGTGGCTAGCTCGTAGCAAGGTGCTGCCAACCCAAAAAGCCGAGATTGATGCTGCACCTGACCATCTAATATCCTGTCTGCTACTGGCAGTGTGCATTGCCCTGAGTCGTCCATCACTTCACTGGGATCCAGAAGTCTAGCATGACTCGTGTGCCTCTCATACGGTGGAGGCGGACACGTACCGTACTCCAGAACCCTTTCGCAAACGCTCCCATCCGGCCCTATAACCCGAGGAGTCATGTAGATGGAAAACGGGATACTGATCGCAATCTACTACCATTGTCAACCTCTTTGCTCTCGTTCTCACCAGAGGAGACAAACATACCGTATCGAACAACCGCCCGTTCCGATCCCGAAACTCCGCGCGGACCTCGAAAGCATGGTCGATCGCGACCATCTTCGTCCGCACGCTCTGCGAGCACAGGCTCACGCTCCGCGGCAGCGCCACTCGCGAGCTCACAGCCCACTCCGTGCCGGTGCAACTGACGGATCCACTTCCCCCAACGGGTGACTGTGTTTCTTTGAACAGGGAGTGGGTCCTCGAAGCGCTGACGGACAGGATATTCAGCGCTGCTTGTGCGGCGGTCGCATTCAGACGGATGTGGTGGCTTTCGATCACCTCTAATGTTAGGGCTGAGAGGTCGACGTCCTTGGATGGCGCCTGGAATCCCATGTCCACGGAGAAGATGGACCCGAAGGGGATGGTCCGGCTGGGGATCGAGATGCAGTATTCGATATTCTGAGCTGATTCGCCTCCAATCGTCTGTATAGGGCTCTTTTAGCCTAGTGAGACTTGCATATGGAAAGGGAGATGGGGCGTTACCAGTGGAGATTCCGCGGACAGCGGACATAGCTCCACTTCAGGGAGCTTGTAGATACTCAGGGCTTGCGACACGACAATATCTCTCCATACTCGGCGCTCAACGATGGCTTCGATGTGATATGTATGGTAGTTGTGATCGGGGCCGACGGATGTCTCAAAGAGATCGCTCGGGATCGGAATGTCAAATAAAAATTCATATTTCCCCACTGGGATTTGGAAGGAGCTGTGTGTTTTGGACGAGACGAGCCCTTGTTCTTCCTTGTAGGTGATGAGTTCTCGGTCTTCGGTGATCATTTCATTGTTTCGTTTTCTTCACAAGCAAACGAGGTTAGAAAACAAAAACAGCGGCTAGAGTTTGAGGTTGGGAGAAAAATGTTTTACATTTTTAACCGACCGACAAGTCTGACTTTGATGGTTTTGGCCCATATGGCTTCAGGCAGGGAAAGGAAGAGTTTCCCTGTCGCGGAGGGCATGCTTCCAGTAAAGTGACTTGTTGGAAGGAAGATGCATGACTTATCCAGTCTACTCGAAGGTGCTATTAGGGCAGTACTCGATGGACTGACGCGGTGCGACCGACATACCTAAGGTCATAACGTGCTTTCTGCGTGCGAAGCATTATTGGATTTGAACGAAGAGTCTATTAACTGAATTATCAGAGTGATAGTTTCTCAGTCAGCATGGAGAATTTCTTGTTCTGAAGCCCACTGGGTTGGTTTCATTTGTTTTTCTTATACTGTCTGCTGGTGAGCGGACTTGCCTAATTGGGGTCGGAGCACCGAATTCCACTCATGCAATGAATCCGCCTTGCTTTGAAAGTAATATGAGAAATAACCTGACAGCTTTAATATCTCGTTGGATATAACCTCTACACAAGCGCATTACTATCATCATGACACATGGATGTAAATTACATCCCACTGCTGGAATTCCGTTACTCCCACACCAAGCGCTTGACCATCTACTCTCCATCAACGCCAACACTATTGGTCACCGAGCCGAAGATCTCCAAAGCATGACCGAGATAATCTTGGACACCTCGCACCCGAGGAGTCATATCACTACCTAGAGGCAGAAGCTTCTCATTCTGATGGCTTTCCCCAACCCCCTCGCCGACAATAACCTCATACAAAGCCTGCATGGCCTTGTCCTTGTCACCGTTCGGTTTGAGCTTCCCGTCTACCAGTATTCTCTGGATATGTTCCACCACCGTTCCCTTATAATTTTCCGGCAGGGGCAACTTTCCCAGAACCACCGAGTTCGGCATATTCGTGTTGAAAGTCCCGAGCACCACCGTCAAGGTGCGGATATTGAACGGAGCGACCTCCTTAGCCAGGATCTTGGTAAGTGCTGACCAGAAACCACATTTAGCAAATGCACCTCGACGAAGCAGCAACCTCCTCGCACAGTTATAGTACATACCATCCAGTCCCGCCTTTGCGCCCGCGTACACCCCCATGGTGGGGGTGCCGTCCAGCGAGGCCCCGCTGCTCATGTTGACGATCACGCCCGACTTGCGCCGACGCATATGGGGCAGCACGGCCCGGATGAGACGCAAGGGGCCGAAGTACATGGTCTCCATCTGCGCTCGCACCTCCCCCTCGGCGAAGATCTCGATCGGGGCGTAAATGCAGTAGCCGGCGTTGTTGACCAGAATGTCGATGTGGTCCCCGCTGTGTTCGAGCTCGGTGATGATGTCGCCGCTTGTGCGACTGTCCACGTCCAGCTGGACCCATTTCCCGCCTGCAGACTCGATCTCAGTAACGAGGTCAGGGGTTCGCGAGGGATTGCGGGAGGTCGCGATGACTCGATGTCCGCCGGCTTGGGCGGCGCGGGCCAGCGAGAGGCCGAAGCCGGAGGAGCAGCCGGTTATGAGCCAGGTGAGTCTGGTGGTTGTCATGATGAATGTTAGGATGGTGATGTTGATGATGAATGACAAGAATCAGAATATCAGCAGATCTTTCTGCCTTTTAAATATCACGCTCCGGGGATAGCGCTGCAATGAGGCCGTGGGAATAGTTACAGTACTCACTAAGTCCGCGGACTTGTCGTACCTAAACCCCGGATAACTCCCTGCTTGCTGCAGTCTACTCGATGGGTGTCCACGCATTTTGTCAGTCGTATGACACGCATGAGGTTAATGAGTTGGCCTTACTGGCACATCTTATTGAGGCTATTTGAGCGGCTCGAGTGGGAGTATTTCTCCAAGATTTACATGATTCAATCGTCTGTTCACTCGGCTAATATTCTCAAAATCCCTTTGCGTTGCTCAAGTGCTTGATACTCAGGTGCAATCATGACAACAGACTATCAACAAATGGACACTTTGACCGAGTGGTTAAGGTGCTGGCCTGCTAAGCCAGTGGGTTCGCCCGCGTGAGTTCGAATCTCACAGGTGTCGCATATTCTTTTTTCTTTTTTTTCCGCTTCCGAGCCCACGTATACTCAACCCTATCTTCCCTAGCCTGGGTCCTTCGCTGGATCGCCCATTTTGCACTAGATAAATCTCATTTACGAGTCTGCGTCAAATCATCAAAGGTGTGAAGCTGGAGTTAGTGGTCAAAGTTAAACAAGCGGCCGACTTATAATACCGAATAAAGCACTGCAATATCATTGCCAAATAAATAGTCCATAACAGTGACAGCAATTCTTCCAGTGGAATTCTAATTATAGAGACACTCTTACGCTGACCCATCACAGCCCCACTGCGAATATTGCCTGACTGAATGCTTCACCCCATGCGCATCCTGCTCCCGCAACACAACCCGAGACATACCACCTTGTCTAATAGCTGTCCGGAAAGAAGACATCCCATGAGCTGGCCTAAGGTCTTGACTTGGAGAGACCCTATCCTTCTTCCGATCAACCGTTGCGTTCATCACCGCCTGGTTCCAGATCTGATCGGCAGCAGTGAAAGGACACTCGAAGCTCCACTCTGCTCGAATTTGCACGTCGTGTTGCTCGGGCATGGCGTCTGGCTCTGCGGATGTCCTGTGAAACACCACCTCGACAGACCCGCCGTAGGCGATGCTGCGTGCTAGACGTTCGATATGAGATTTGAATGCCGTGGAACTACCATCAGGGAAGAATGCTCATTTGTGAAGCGTCCAGCTGGAACCAAGCTGGGGCTTAATTTTAGAAGAAATATAGTACTGGGCTAGGTGAGCATACCTTGATCCAGTTGGACTTTCACGCAGCCAGCCAGCTACTATCTCCTCAAATATGGAGCCGTCCTGATCGTTGGACTTCTCCCATGCCCGACAGCCACTTGCATTGGTCGTCACGAGTTGCCCTGATCTGATTCCTACTACCTTCGTACAGTCAATCCAGAGATCAAAATCGATAGCTTTGCATTGATCGTTCGTCATGTGCGTTCCAAGGATTTGTATGGAAGCTTTGGGCGGAGACTTTAACTGCTCCGTCAAAGAAGATATGCGGTTGTCTGACGTGGAAGCCATTTCTGCGATTGGCGATCATATAGAGCCTCGATAAACAGGGAGGTAGACATAGGCAGGACACGATGTGCGAAGTGTGTCCCTTTTAAGTCATTGATTGAGCTGGAGCCGAGACAATCTGCGTCATAGTGCATTCTAGTTGAAGTGAATCTGGCCACACCGACGACATAGTCTCTCAATCTGCCAGCGGCCATTCGACCTCACTGGCCAGGATGCTGCTCACCGCCCGTCGCACCCATGTCGAGAGCCTCACATAGCTGAATTCATGACTCATCTTCGTTCTTGAGACAGTTGGGCACTGGCCAATGGTTTCTAGAATCAGACCAATATTATACTTGGCTAGGAACCACGAAGCACAAGCTGTTCTGTCCAAAAAGTCCCGGTGATAGAAAGGCGATCATTCCTTCAATTGTAATCCATGATATCTGTAGGGTTGCTACCGCTGGCGGATATTGTAACTTTCGGCATGACGATGTACGACGCACTGAAGCTCTGCTTGGATGTTTTCCGAGGCAGCTTGTTCAAGAGCAGTAATCCTGGCGCAGATCTCGTGAACGATCTATAACGTTGATAGTGCTTCATAACGCTGCACACGAGATTATCATGAGATAGCGTCGATGTTGCTGCTTGAGAGATGCGCCGATTCAGACTGTCACGACAGCTTGAGCCAGAGACTGCTACGGCTGGCTGCAAAGAATGATCATGACCAGTGTTGAAGCGGCTGTTGCTGCCACTCTTGCTGCTACTGCTGCTGCTACTGCTACACCAGTGCGCTGACTTCGAGACGGAGAATGACCCTGATCGCCGGACACTGTTTGGGTGGGCTTTCGAGAATAATGGCGAGGAAATAGTGGAGATATATCGTTTGTAAAGCGACCCACCTACTCCTAGTAGCAGCTGTGAATGCCCTGTTGTGGTTAATATTTTAGCTTGCCTCTGGGGATAGCCGCCCCCATACGCCGTCAGGGGTATTGTTATCATCGCCCTTTATTGACCCCCCCCCCAGATACCGTCATAAGAAACACCTCCCCTCCGAGGACTCTCCAACTTCCTTCCATGCCTCTTGGCGGAATGGGAGAACAGGAATTTGCCTGGACTAAATAATGTAGATAAGATATGGGGTGGACTGGTAACAGAAGGTGTTCCCAACTGGGCCGCAGATCATGTGACTGTGCCTACGATGACCATCATTCAGCTAGAGTCACTCCCTACATCTTCACGCCCACCTTTCAGCATCAAGAGGCGTTCCTTCTGCTCGCCTGGCGGATCTTCCTCACCATGCTTCTTACTGGGGCTTCAATATCTCGCCTGTCACCACGAATCTCTAGGCACTTTTTCCCTCGGCGCCCCTTGTTTCAACGCCCTGCATCACCAGTACGCGCTTGCTCACACTTAAGCTATCCACTTCTCGACACAACCAAGAAGCTCGAGGAAGAGACACTGCCATGGTACTCCGGATGAGTTCTATTCGGTGAAAATAGGCGAGGTATTCCAATCAAGGTATCAGGTGATTGGTAAATTGGGCTACGGTGGATATTCAACCGTGTGGCTGTGCAGAGACCTACAGTCAGCTTACCTCTCAACCAAGTAGCGATGTAAAAGCCAACTCACCAGTCCCTAGGATGCATGATTATATCACCCTGAAGGTCTTCGAGCGCAATTCGGCAGAAGGCCAAAGAGACGTAGAGACCTATCGTCACTTGAACACACTCGGCACAACAGATCATGCTGGTGCTAAGCTTATCCGCAAAGCGCTGGATAGCTTCCAAATCGATTTTGGATGTCTTGTTCATCCCACCTTGGGGATAAGTCTCTATGACTTCGGCGCTCAGCTCAGAGCCAAGGTACTCCCCGAAAGTATAGTCAAGTTGACCTAATACATCTCCTGCTTGCCCTTGACTACCTTCACACAGACGCTGGAATCGTCCATACAGGTATGAGTCCTCTCTATCCTACTCCCGAAAGTCTAACCGAGCTGTCTCAGATATTCAAGAAAAGAACATCATGATGGCTATCGGAGACCCTTCGATTTAGCCGATTTCGAAGAAGAGGAGAAGTCTAGTCCTAGCCCGCGGAAGTCCGTCGGCGATCGAGTCATCTATGCTTCTCAAAAGCTCAGGAAGACTACGCAACATGGTCGTCCTACGCTGTGTGATCTTGGTCAGGCTCGCCGTGGGTCAGATATCTACCATGGTGATATCCAACCATATATTTACAGGGCTCCCGAGGTGATACTGCGGATGCGAAAAGGTTGATATTTGGAATGCCGGATTGCTGGTACGTGTTCCAGTTCTTCGGACCTCTTACATTAGATAGTGGGCAATCTCCATTGCTAATAACCTGTATAGACGTGAGATCTCTTCGAACAAGGAAATTTGTTCCACGGGCGTGATTCGGACAAGAAAAGCTCGAATGCCCAGCACATCGCTGAAATAATTGCTGTCATGGGGCCACCACCAAAAGAAATGACGCAGAATAGTGTCTATGCGACCGAGTTCTTCGGTGACGAAGGTATATATGAATCGTAGCCTTCCTTCCCACAGTGTTTTGCTGATAATCAAGTAGGGAACTGGAAGGGAGCAATCGAAATCCCTTCTAGATCGAAACGCTCGAAGAAAATTTGGAGGGTGAACCACGTCTACTGTTCCTCCGATTCTTGCGCAAGGTGCTCCAATGGAAGCCCGAGGAGAGATTTTCGGCAAGAGAGCTCTTGGACGACCCTTGGTTAAGGTCACCTTAATGACCAGATTTGCTTGGAGGGTGAAGTAGAAACGACACCGTAATTTGAGTCTCGGTTGTGCTAGGCATAGGGCACATGGGATGATCTCGAGTCTTACACTGTCAAGTGAATTATTTCCACTCTACAAGCGTGAAATATGATGGTCCAATAATGCATAATGATCGAGATCACCAAACCAGCTGGTGATTTGCCTGTCGTACCTGTACTGGGAGCCTGAGTTTCCGCCAAGCATTTCAACTTCAAGGTGAGACTAGGTAAGGGCTGGCTGAAGTTGAGTACCTCAGAGAGGTGGCTATTTGTAAGACTTGCTTGGCGCGAGTTCCTCACGGAGCCATCTACAAGAGCGCGAGCCCTATTACTCCCAAAGCAGCCAGTAAGCACGATCCACCCATTACCGCCGACTGCTGCGGCGCGCCATTCGCCCCCTTGGAACAATCATCGGGCGCATTCAGACCGTCGCAGAGCCGCTGGTGCTGTGACGGCCGCCATACCCGCCGCGGTGTCCTTGTCGATGGCGATGCGACAGGGGTCCGGTGTGGCCGTCGAGTTGGCCGTCACGACGCAAGAGTCGCGGCCAGCGGAGCTGACGTCCGGAGGCAAATGCAGGGCCGTGTCGGTCACATTGATCGTGCCGAGGTAGTGAAGGATTGCGCCCAAGAGTAGTAGTGCTGGAGGACGCCCTCGTGGCCGTCGTTCTTGGCTGTCGCCTCCTCATCGCAGCTTTCCCAGCGGAGCCACCAGTCCACCGACCAGTAGCCCGTGCTGCTGAGCGTCGGGAGATAGTGATATGCAACGTTCGGGTCTGTACTGCTGGAGAGATTGGCCCAGCGCAGATCGTGGGTTAAAGGAGTGGTGGAGTTGTTGGCGTCATTGCCGTGGCGGAGGCTGTAGGAGATGCGTAGGTTGAGAAGTTCGGCGTCCTGCGGGCTCTGGACTGCAAAGACAATGGGGAGCCAGTCAGCCGGCGAATACGTTTCGTTCAGAGGGAAGATCAGGCCTACTTCGACCGCGTGGGCGATGGCGACGAGAACTCCGAGTAATCCGAGTCTCATCGCTGGAGGGAAATGTATGACAAGATTAAATCCCACACAGGGGCTTTCTGACTGTGAGAAGGAGGATAGCCGAGCAACGCAATGAGCATGACTTTCTACAAATGACGCCTTAACGCAAAAGAGATGATATAGAATAGGGGCACATCCCTGGCGCCGAGACACTGTAGCGTAGAAATTGTAGGTCAACTTAGGGCTGACTCTTGGTTCACGATCCCCTCCCTCCCGCAGTCCCTCCAGTCTCCAAGAACCAACTCCAACCACGAGATGTCAAGATAGCTTGCCAAGTATGCATGCCAAGACCACGTAATGAAAAGATGAAGCGGAGAAACTGGTCTCGCTTGGACGGCCAAGGCTGAAATTGGGGAGATCTCCAACCCTCGGTCAGATGCGAGCCCACGCCCGGAACCCAATTTCCACTTCCGGAAACTCGCCTCCGCGCCTGTCAGTCAAACCGGGCTCCCGCTCATCTCCGACAGCCCAACAACATCCCTTCACCGCAGCCCCAACATCTCAACTTCAGAAGGTCTTCATCATGCAGCTGAAGTTCTTGACCGGATATGATGGCCGAAAAATTTCACGCGAGCATCTACGGCACGCTTGTGCCTCCTGCCGTCAGAAGAAGGTGCTTTGCCTGTACAGTACCCTCATTGCTTGGTGGACAATCAGCACTGATGACGGGAATAGAAGCGATGTTTTCACCATCAATCCCGACGCATCGCACAGTCTGCACAGGTGTTATCTGACCTAGAACGAGAGGTGCAAGAGAGCCCTCATGTCTCGTCGCCACAGCACAGAACCGAACAACGACAGCCCTCACATATGTCCCCCTCCATCCCATCAACGCCAGGATCGATGACCAGCAGAGGGAACACAGACCCCGATCAATTCGCATGCGACACTAACCCTGTTGTCACTCTGTTGGATGACCCCAGATCAAGACTCCCGGAGGGTCAATCTCAGATGGGGGACGTGGGAGCGTCATTATATAACGAATGCTTCTCCCCTCCGATATCAGAGTCACAGCCTCACGGACACACAGCGAATGAATTCAAAACAAGAACCGTCCCCATGCTACCCCCAAAACCACAGCAAGAAGCCTTGATCGACATCTACTTCCACCGCCTGCACCCCTTCCTCCCCCTCCTCGACGAAGAAGAAACCCGCTCCCAGTTCGCAACCAACACCCTCCCCGCCGCCCTCCTCCAATCCATCTGCCTAACCGCCTCCAAAGACCCCCGCGCCGCGCCTTTCCTCTCCCTCAACCCCACCCCAACCCTCCTAACCCTCGAAACCTTCGCCCGACTCCTCCACGCCGACATCACAAGGAACATGCCCAAGCAGCACGAGCGCAGGATCCTAACCATCCAGATCCTCGCCCTTCTGTCGTTGCACGCCTGGGGCCCCCACGGATGCGACGAGGCCTCCCTGGCATTATCCCAGGCCGTCCACCACGCCCACACGCTGGGCCTGCACCTCGCCCCGCGGGCGGGACGAAAGCCCACCCCGACGCCACCACCCAGAACTGGAACGCTATTCTGGTGCCTCTGGAGTCTAGACCGATGGAACGCCGCCGTCAACGGCCGCCCGCTGCTGATCCACGACTACGACATGGACCAGGAGGTGCGCGACGTGCTGTCTCTCCCCATCCCCATATTCGCACCAGCGTTCCGCATCTGGTTGCGCATCGCCGAGCACCTCGGCCGGGTGATCCGATCGTACCGGCCTGTTCGGACACGGACTACCAGTTGCAGTTGCAGTGACAACTGCGAACAGGGCCCGGAGCTCTGCACCTTCGAGGAACTCGTCTCGCAGTCCGATGGCTGGGCCACCGACCCTGAACTCCTTGGTAAATAGCATCAAGTCCAACCCAACTCCACCAAACCCCCCCCCAATTCACCCATTCCTAACCCTTGAACAGAACAACTGGAACTCTACCACCACGCCGTGATCCTCCTCTCCACACACTCCCAAGGCCTACAAGGCCGCTCCCGCTCCCGCTCCACGCAGATCCGGCAGAGTCAGGCCCTGCACAGTGTGGCGGCCCTCGTCCGTCGACACCGACCCCGACCCCGACATTCCCAAATCCCGCCCATCGCGCTATCCGCGTATGCGATCGCGCTCGCCTTCTCCGTGACGTACAGCCACCTCAAGGAAGCGAGATTACCCAGCGCGCGGGCTCTGGCGCTCGAGCAGCTCGATCTGTTTCATGGGGCACTGCGGGCAGCAGCGAAGACGTGGTGGCTTGCAGCTGTTATGGCGCATTTGGGAAGGAATGCGCTGGAGCGGCTGGAGCGGGTTGCCCCCGTGGATGGTGGTGGTGGTGGTGGTGGTGGTGGGGGCGCACTCGACCCTGAAAATCAAGCCCCGGAGTATCACCATGATCTCGGTCATGCGGGTAATGCTGGTGGGGATACGCTACTACCCAGCGGTTCTACGGGGTATTTTCAAAGTGAGAGTCTCGAGGTTCAGACACCTGAGATTTCCGCGCTTCTGGAGGGCTGTTCCGCCCTGTCGGAGACGGAGTATGGGGCGTACTTTGATAGCTTTCTGCAGAATTTCCCGGATCCCGGGTTTGCGTTGCCGGGGTTCTTTCTGGGGGAGTCGGTTGTTGGCTGATAACCCTTCTTTGGGGGCATAGGGGGTTCTCGGAGGGGGAAAGTAGTTATGTCAGGATACTTGATTGACGGTTGTGAGCAACAGTGTAGACATGTGACAGTTCTATTTCAATATGTTCTGAACAAAGGGCGAGTCTTGGATGGTGGCCTTGTCGTTGAGGCTGTTCCTGGTTGAGGATCTCAGGGACAGCTGTAGTTATAACATATACACTACACACATGAGGCCAGGCAGAGTTCCAGACAGACCTACCGCTGAGATCGAAGCGGCACCTCCGTCGCAGGTACGACCGTCTCGAACCCGCCGCGCAGCTCCTCCCCACCCACCCCCCAGATCCCACTCAGATCAACCTCCTCCCCCCACGGCAGAGCATCCACGTCCACCTCCCACCCCAGCAGACACCGCAGCACCACCCCAGCCCCGGCCTTACTCATCACCTCATTCATCTCCTTGCACCGCTCGTCACAGACGCACTCCAAGCAGCCCTGCGGCGTGAGGCATTGGCAGGCCTCGATGCGCTTCACCGCTCGGCGCAGCAGCACGTCCACGAACTCGAACGCCTTGCTCGCGATGCCGGATCCGCACGGCCCGCCCTTCGCATCATAGAAGGTCAACCGCGCGGGGCGCTGCCGTGCGGGGGGCTGGAGGATCTTCTTGATTTTGGACTCGAGCTGCTTCCTCGTCTGGCCCTCGTGCGGTTGGCCTTCCTCCGCGGCTAAGCGCAGGCCGCGGCCGATTTCCTTCTTCGCGACTTTGCACTCGGTGCGGACGTCCCCAGGGGAAGAGATCACGAAGGTCGGGAGCAGCGAGAGGATGGCGTGTTCGGCGGCGTGGATGGCCGCCGCGATGTTGAGGTTGTGCGAACGGAGGATCTCCAGCGCCCGCTTGGGGATGTCCAGCCACATCCCCTTGGTGTAGATGTCGATCGGGGGGTTGTCGACTGTGACGGCGTCCAGGATGCGACCGCGTTTGTCAATCTTGAAAAACCCGTAGACAACGGCGTGGATGCGGATTGACCCAAAGAACGCGCGGCTTGGCGGGTCGGGTGACTCGGATGGAGCTTCAGTTTTGGCCGCGGCCGCGGCCGCGGCCGAAGCGGCGATGGAGAACGGATTCTGGTTGATGAACCGGATGGAGTCGGTTTCGATGGGATCGATGTCGGTGTAATCGCGTTGCATGGTGTTCCAGTCCACATGGACCCGGATGACGCGCGCGAAATGGCGATCGGGATGGAATTCTTGGACGAGGTAGGTTTGACCCTGATGGAGAAAGATGCCTCCTTCGTAGATGGTGAAGAAGGCACGCGAAGCTTCCACCTCTTCGAGAACAACGTTGCGCGAATTGGTGGTGTCGATGACGGCGAAGTGCTGGTCCTCAGTGTCCCGGATGGAAACACAGCGGGACGGCTGAGGCCGGAAGCGCTCGTGACAGTGGTAGTAACCAAGAGCATCGCGGGTGAGGCGAGTCGCGGCGAATTCGGCAAGCTGTGGTCCGAAGTAGGTGCTGTCCTCATCGGGGCGGATGGGCATCTCGAAGGCAGCACACTGAATGTGGCCTTCAAGGACCAATTCGTTGGCTAGGTCGACTTGGAGTTCGCAATTGGGCTTGGTGAACAATTCCTCGGGATTGCGCATATAGTGCTGGTCGGTGGGATAGCGATCGCCGACAAGAACCGAGAGCGAATCCTTGTTACGTCGACCTGCGCGCCCGCTCTGCTGGCGAAGATTCGAGATCGAGTAGGGGAACCCCAGAGTGATGACGGCGTCAAGGGACCCAATGTCAACTCCCAGCTCGAGAGCATTAGTGGCCACAATGCCCATCAATCGGCCCTCAAACATGTCTTTTTCAATGGCACGTCGGTCTTGCGGGCTGTAGCCACCGCGGTAGCCCATCACGAGCTTCGCAACCTCAGCGCGACCCAGATTTTGGCATTCCGTCCGCACAGCTTGCAAGAGAACTTCACACATCTTGCGGATTCGACAGAACGCGATAACCCGCGCGCCACGTAAAATGAGCTGGCAGAACAGACGTGCCGTTTCGGCGACACTGTCCCCGCGGCCGGATGTTGGGTCGTTAGGATCTTTGAAAGGCGTATTCCAGCACATAAATTCCTTGCGTCCCGATGGAGAGCCATCGAAGTCGATCAATTTCACATCTTCAACTCCAAAAATGGCCTTCATGTGCGCTTCCGGATTGGCTACTGTGGCCGAGCAGGAGATGAATCGCACCTGACGGTTACCTACAGCGGCGCAAATGCGGCGTAGGCGACGCATGATGAATGCGACATGGGATCCAAACAGTCCATTATACACGTGCAGCTCGTCGACTACAACGAACTTGAGGTTTTTCAGAAACGTACGCCAGGAGCTTTCTTGAGGCAGAATGGTGATGTGTAGCATGTCGGGATTGGTGAAGATAATACGCGCCTCATCTCGAATGTGGTTCCGTGCGGCCATGGGCGTGTCTCCGTCGTATGTCTCAACGATGGTGTCTTGGAGACCATCCAAAAACTGAAGCAGCTCCTGCATACTGCGCCGTTGGTCTTGTGCCAATGCCTTGGTGGGAAATATGTACATCCCGCGGCTAGCAGGATCTTTCTCCAGCTCATGCAACATGGGCACCTGGTAGATCAAGGATTTTCCCGAGCTAGTGGAAGTAGACACAATAACATTGTGACCATCGTATAAGTGATTGATGGCCTCTGCCTGGTGGGAATATAACTGAGTAATGCCCTTGGTATTGTACAATGCATTGACCAGATTCTGAGAGAGCTGGAAGTTGAGTTCGGCATGTATGGGAGCCTGTGCTTCAAACACTCGATGTCCCTCGGGAACAATCTGTGCCGTATACCAATCCATCTGCCGGATCTCTTCCACGATTTCCGACATGGATTTCCGGATCTTGGGGATCTGAGGGGGCGCTTTGACGGACGCCAAGGCCAACAACTCGTCGTCGTCTGGAGGAATGGGGATCCATGCATCTTTTTCCGATTCTAGTCGCATGACAGGGTCGAGTTTCTCGTCTTCGCAACGGACAAGAAACTCGTCGATCGCGTCGGTGAACTTCTTATTGCGTTTCTCGATGAGGGTTAACATCTGCTTCTGACTGTATACGGGCATTTTGAGGTCCTCGTCCTTCATTTTGCGTCTCGGCTTTGTCGGCTCTCCGGTTTTCGGGTCTCTCACTTCCCGCTTGAGATCCTGGTCAACCAACTCGAACAACAGGGTTCTGGTCGGAACGCCGTCTGTCTCAGGAAGCATGTCCCTGCCATAACCCAATTGTTTAATCTCTCGCTCCCCCGTGGTCATAAGCTCGAGTTTGGCATCGTCGACATATTCAAAGCGAACTGCTCGCGGCACGAGCACCCTAACACGAGCGATGTCCTCCACTGTCAGCTCCTGACCTTGCAACTGAGCTTGGACGGCTTGTTTGATGTTGCTGAACGTGGTCGCAAAGTGCTTTCGCGTGCAGCAGAAGGTGTAGACGAGGTTCAGGGCGCGGTGGGTGCGCGATAGCTGCTTGAAGGCGTCGGGCCACGGGGTGGCTGGAGTTCGCTTCGGGGATGCAGCGGCTCTTTTTCGCTTTTTACCCGACTGTGTCGATGCAGGTTCATCTGCAGTAGCAGGTTCAGCTGATTCTGAATTGGGAGTTGAACGATCACCGTTGCGACCCCTCTTGCCCGATCGCTGCGCTGGCGGTAGAATTGTGGTGGCGGCTTGGGTAGCCTCGGTTGGTTTAAGCTCCTCATGGGATGTTTTCCTGTCCGTTTCGGTGGAGGGACAATCCACTGGAGCTCTGGGACGGGCCATACCCGTCACTCATGGTGGGAACAGCAAGGCCAGTGCTGCGAGCGGATATTGGCTGTTGGCGCCTGCAGCAAGCAGTGCATCAGACGGGCTGAGGATTAATTTAAGATGGAGTTTACTTATTTGTTGTAGGTCTAGCGTGGAAATCCGAAATCTCGGTGTGGTCTGGGCCCGGACCGGATTTACCTTACTCCTTGAGCACTTTCGGGGATGACCAATCCGCTGGCTCAGCTGTGGTGGTTTCAGGAACTCATGCATGTCTCAAAACAGCACGTTTCTCGATGGTCAGGACCTCGACTATAATAGTATGATGCTCTCTCGGACGTGGGTGGCTGGGAGTTTATCTCATAAGCACTGCAAAAGTACTCCAGACCGGTTAGGCTGACATGGATGAGTTTGTACTGCACGGAGACAGTACCTCCTAGCCTGCCATACACCTTGCGTGATGCATGGTGACTGACGTAGGCAGATGGACATGTCGCCTGCCAACGGCAGATGCTCCTTTTGGAAAGGTTATTGGGTTATTGGGTTTTATTGTGACGATCAGGAACCAGCCACGGCAAGGCGAACCGATGGGGACTTTTTTTCGATAGTGGATCCTCCCGATTCCTTTTTTTAGGCAGGCGTCGAGTAGCACTAGCACTGTAAACACCAACCGAATTTGTTCATTCAGTTCTACTCTTCAGCATGCGATTACTGTGCCAACTGTTTTGGTTTGTTTTCAATATGAGATGAGGCTCCAGTAGCCAATGTGCGCTGGTTCGCATCGCAGTCCCAGGAATTGAAATAACGGTTATCGACCTCGTTTATCCGATAAACAACGAGTGGGGCCAGTCATTTCGGATCAACATTGTTACCGGCGGGATCAAAACCTGCGGCGTCAGGCACCCATTCACTAGTGGTACTGTAATCTGAGGGCTCTTTTTGTGGCTGCGCGGGCGGGAGGTGCAGTGCTGCAGTGCAGCAGTGCAGCAGTTCAGTGGGCTGGCCATCCACCACCTTCAAAGTCAGTCACTCTAACTAACTAGTCGGTCGGTGGTAGGCTGGCTGGTGTGTGCTTCTCCTTCTCACCTAACTTACTCATTCCCCCCTCCTTCGATCTTCCTGTTACCTGCCACCCCGTCTCTCCCTCTTCCTGTCTGTGTTGTCACTGCACGCCTGCTGCATGGCTTTCATCGTATTTCCGTGATCTTCACCTACCTGGAGTCGAGTCGGCTGGTTGTTTCGTTTACTGCCTCGGGTCCCTCTGCAGGGACTCCTGGCTTGCACTGGCCCCCCTCCCCCCGAGCCCGCCCGCGTGTTATTGCAAGTTTCATGCCCAAGCACTAATTAAACCCCAACGTGTGCCCTGTCCCTCGTTAATCGTCATCTATTGCCTTGGTTCGCTATTGCTCGCGCTCGCCGCAAAGCGATCTCTCGTGTACAACTTCAATTCGATTGATTCGATCGTGCCGTTGACTCCTATTCTCCTCCAAACTCAATTCGCTCTGGACCTTCGTTCCCCTTTTCGGCCCCTCGGCCTGGTGCGACACCAAAACCACACAAAACATCGCAGCGCAACAAAAACGCAGTCATAGCATTTTACCACTCTTTCAGCCATGGCATCTCCTTCGCTTTCGGAGCTGGAGCAGCGCAATCGCCTGCCCACTCTGTTTGAAGTTCTCAGTCGGCGAACGCTCGCTCCCGTCGATCTTTTTTCCTTCTACATTTATATGCGCGACCAGCAGCGATCAGTGGATTATTTAGACTTCTGGTATGTCACAACAGTCCTCAGGATAGTGAGTGACTTGCGCGAAGGACGGTCGCTAATTGAGTGCTTGCGCCAGGCTGGATGTCTCACAGCATATGTCCCTCTGCCGTCACTATGTTCGTGAGCTGCGCCGATCCGTTCTTGTCGCGACGCCTGATCTGGAAAAGGCCGACAGCAAAGGCTCTTCCGCCGCCTTAGACAACATCGAGCATCTGAATGATATCCCTCTAGTCGAAGCGGGACCCTCGGGCTCGCGCCATGCCCTGTACGAATTAGAAGACCGCGACGCAAACCAACGACTGTCGGCGTTCCTCCGCTCGGACGGCCATACATCAGGGCACTCTCCGCAGAGCAGCTTAGGATCACAGAACGCTGCCCGCACAGCGTCGAACGAGCAGCCCCCGCAAGATGGCTCCGGGACTCGAAACGACTCGCCGTCGCCCGGGCACACGGTGGCACGTGCGGATATCCGCGCAAGCGCAGAGAAGATTCTGTACACATACTTGCTTCCCGGGGCTGAGAGAGAAATCGTTCTACCGGAGGAGATGGTGACGACGATCATCGATCATGTCGAAGATCACGGCCGGGATGACCCCGAAGTGTTCGATCCGGCGAAGGACTACGTCTTCCAGGCGATGGAACGCGATGCATTCCCCGGGTTTCTGCAGGCCAAGGCGCTGGGGAACCTAGTACCTTTGTCCATCATCGCCCGTCTGGCATTTGCGCTGATCAGCTTTGGTGGAGGCTTCTGGGGTGCCTTTTACGTGGTTCTTCGCGACAAGCCCCGACATATACGGTGCTGGGTAAGTCAATCCCTGCCGCTCCGGGTCTTGATGCCTTTGCTGACTTGCGTCACAGCTGATACTGCCTTTTGCCGTGGCGTCTTACTTCCTCGTTTCGTACCAGTACAAACTCGACCCCGTCATGGCGTTCTTGGGCTACAGCGAATACACATTTATGACCTGGTCCCCGATCCGCGAACCATACGTGCGGAAGCTCCTGAACAAGCGCGCCACGGCGACGGCTCTGATCGCCTTCTTTGTGGCCACCGCGCTGAGCATTCTCTTCATCTTCGTCCCCGGCACCATGCTCTAGATGACGCAACCTCTTCTGTGTGTGCCAGACCTGCCTTTTGACCTCGACGTAATGCAGCGCCATCTCCTGTTCATATATCCTGTTCCGTGTTACCCCTTTGTCCCTTCGATTCTAGTAATTTTCCTCTTAGCAGATACCATACCTTGATCCTGACTGATAGTCTAATCTCAATCAATAATCTGAATATACTTGGATCATGACCTTTCCGTAAATCACCGGCCATGATTTGGTGAGCGACCACCTAATACTCAGTATGTAAATGTTTATCGTGCCAGCCGCTAAAGCGCCGGACTTGACTTATACTTGTCGATTAGGTTTACCGATCGATAGACATCCGGGGACCTATTTGCCACAATCCATAGATGACATCATGACTTCATAAACCAAGCAGCAGGGTAAACGTTCCGTATAAGAATGTCTCCTCTTCTCGCACAGCCTAATGGGAAGGCAAATAGCTCACAATTTCACAATTGATACACCCGACATGACATCACTTCCCAAGAATCACACGTCGACCAGCCGGTTTGACAAGAAGGAAGAGAAGGACAATTCCGAGAATCTGTTCGATCAAGGCCCTACGAGGCTCGGCGGTATGATCTCTCCGCTGGCATTTTGACGAAGTGGACTGATGACTGATGATGCGAGTCAATGCTCCAGGTACATACAAAGCTGCCTCGTCTGATGATATTGACTTTCCACACAAAGACTATCACGACGGTCCAGGGAAGTACGACGACGACGATGAGAACCCCTCCCGGGCTGTTGAGGATGCAATTCCCGCCAATCCGTCGTAGGCAGCGGGGATGAGTGTGTGATGCGGGGTGGTAGAGTGGGTGGGTGGACAGGTATAGGACTATGTACACAACTGAAGGGTTCCGTTTTGTTAACTTAATGCCTTTTTAAAACACACTGACACGTTGAATATGTATCATCTCTTCTTTTCCTATCCTGACCTGGGAGCCAGAGCATGGTCAGTTTTAGCCGGTCTATACCTAGCACATCAATAGAGCACACAGTCTCCAGACTTCAAGTGACTTCAGAGACTGAGCTTTCTGACCCTGTGCAAGAGCAATATACAGAACTGAGGGTTCTGAGAAGGGCTGAAAAGGCGGTAGGGGGCACGGCAGAATACGCATGTTGAGAATGCAGTAATGGCCGGTTTGCATGGCTTGCATGGTTTGCACAGTTTGCATTGGATCGCGCGGCGCGTGTGGACGGGGAGTGTGATTACTTCTCCGTTCCCGGCGTGTTTACTTACTCGCTCCTCTCCCTCTCCCTCCACCATCGCAGTCATGGAAACTCAGGTTACCTCTTACGCTGTCTTCCTCATCTATCGGAATCGCGACTCTTCTGGTCTCTTTGACACTCACCAGTATCTATTGGACTCATTCCTCGTGCTTTTCCATGGGTGGACAAGCTCTCATGTGTTTCCTGTTGCATCTCTGGCCTTCTCACCTCTTCGCCTTTCCACCGTTCAAGGCACCCTCATACAGATCTTACCCCCTGGTACGCTCTCCAGCTCGCTGGGGAGTCTAACCCTAATGTAACCCCGTCGGTTCGGTGCCAACGGCTTCTTGCCGGCGGCAAGTTTCACGGTCATGCACGGCGGTTTGAGCCCACTAGTTGACTCGCATCGCTTTCGGGGGATCGAGGAGGCGAAAGGTTCCCGATGCTCAGAGCGCCATCCCTCCGCGGGGTGCGCATAAAGACGGTTTTCCATGCAGTTCCCGCCGCAGGGCACGCGTCGGTCTACCAATGCTGAGTGTTACGTGCTGATCAACACAGGACAGTCTTCACTTGTTGCCGTGGTACTGAGCTGATGGTTCGAGAGAGAAGGCAGGCGGAGCATGCCGGGCATCTTCCTCAGGAGGATGTCACTGGGAGCCCATAGTGGGCGCTGATTCAAGGAACTTTACAACCGTGAGCTTGATCATTGCATGTGCGAACTGGTTTACCCGAATACGAACAAACCGGGTGTCTTCGGACATACCGACTGCCTCACACACAGTCATCGAGTCTTTGGATTGATCCACTCGTCGGAAACCGGTTTGAATCTCTGGAACGGCCCAGGTGTTTCCACCGTTTCAGCCCGGATAAAACCGCAGCGAGGTCAATTGCAAATGGATGACTTCCTCATGGTCGATCGGATGATGCCATGAGGAGCCCCCCCCCTTGGGCTTGTTCGGCGCTTTCCAGTCTCGAGTCGGTCTCCAATCATGTATTATGTATCTTTCTCCGCCCCTAACCGGGGTAAAGCGGTTGGCCTCCTTGGTCGGTGTGACTCGGCTGTCCCGTGCATGCTCCCAATCCGAGGGTTGACTGGGGCCTTCGCTCCCTGCGTTCCAACTCTCGATCATCCCGGGTACGAGACCGGCTAGTGGACTCGTGGATCACGGCATGACAGCCACCCGATCTGCGCTTCGCTCGCGAAGGTCCCGATCGATCGTGTTAACCATCTCTTTGCATCGAGCGGGTGCAGATAGATCGATGGGCGCTGACTCGGCCATAGCTCCGGGTATGGTCCCTCCCCTTGGGGAGAAGGAAGCGGTTTTTATGGATGTTTTGTTTGTCCGTTTCCCCATGCCCTCCACTGTCGGGCTTCTGGCGGTGGGGAGGAATCAAAAACTAGTCCGCGGGGGTACTGTATCACACACAAGAGGCTGAGAGGCTGTTGATCTTGGGAGACGACGTGAGGTCATGATCTGCGCATCAGAAGGTTCGACGATGGGAGATAGTATGCTTGGTCAAAGGGGCTCGAGCCACGAGATCTGGGATGATTCAAGACTGAAATCTCAGCAGAGAGCGCGAGGTATATCTGGCCACCGGCTGTGTCCATCATGCTGGTGCCGCCTGTCCTGACCGTCGCTTCGGCAATGCCGCTACAATTGTTGCGTTGGTATACTCTCGGTCGTCAGACCGTGCAGCACTGGCCTTTTGCTGTCTCGGATCCGTACAGGAGGCTTGTTATGGGACCTCGAAAGGGGATCAAAGCTCAGTGCTTGTCTGTCTCGTTTCTTGTTGTTTCCGAGGCTGTGGGGGCAGGGTCTTGCGTGGGTCACGGGGAGAGGACTGCGCTTTGAATTGTGGTTGGCAACGCAGGAGTCGAACACGAGGGATGGCCCAGGGTGGTGGGCCGCCGTTCCCTCACCGAGGGCCCGCGGTGAGGGAACGGCCCCCTTTTTTTTTATAAGTGCTCCAGATTCCCCGGTTGTTGCATAGCTAACTACGGTGGCAGGTTGTTTTGGCGGCAACAGCTCGACTCGATGACTTCCGAACCGCGGATGTCGAAGCGAACGATCGGTCAGCGGCCTCGGTTTACTGGATCGGGATTAGAGTTGGTACCTTGGGTCTAGAACAACAAATGAGCTATGCAAAGGTTGCTAGGAACATGCAGCCCGCTCAACCTTTCAATCCAGTTCATGATAAGATTCCACCGTGTAACAATTGTGCATCCGTATAACCGACTGTGTGATGCCATTGGCGATGACAGCCTGTCCTTGTACAAACCTTGCCATACCTATCCCTAAATTTACCCACATTCCACAACTCGAACCCACTGCACCATCTCACCACCAAGAACTCCATGACCAGTAAAAATCACCAACCCATCAATTCCTCACAAAATCTATATACAGACGACACCCCCCCTCCTCACAGAATCAAAAAGATTACCGCCCCATCCACCCCCCATCAACCGTAACCACCTCCCCAGAAACATACGCACTGGCCGCACTCGCCAAAAACACTACCACCCCCTTGAAATCCTCGGGCCTCCCCCACCGCCCCGCAGGGATCCGCGCCATGATCCCCGCGTTGCGGGCCTCATCCTGGATCAGCGCGGTGTTCATATCGGTGGCGATGTACCCGGGGGCGATGGCATTGACGCTGATGCCGCGGGCGGCCCACTCGTTGGACAGCGCCTTGGTGAGCTGCGCCACCCCGCCCTTGGAGGCGGCGTAGGCCGGCACGGTGATCCCGCCCTGGAAGCTGAGCAGCGAGGCGACGTTGATGATGGCGCCGCGGCGGCGGTGGCCGCCGCCGCCGCCGGTGGCTTCGAACTCGGCGGCGTCGCGGCCGAGCAGGTAGGCGCCGAATTCCCGGCACAGGGTGAAGACGGAGGTGAGGTTGATGTTGAGGACCTGGCCGTTTGTTATCGGGATTAGCATGGGAGTTTTGAGGGGGTTTGGAAAGAAAGGGCAAGGGGGAATACCTCATCCCAGTCCTCATCCGGGAATTGCTCGCTGGGATGCCGGCGCTGGATGCCGGCGCAGTTGAGGAGGATGTTGGGCGTGAAGCCCTGGGCGGTCACGGCGGGGAGGATCTGTTTGAGGGCGTCGCGGGAGGACAGCTCGGCGACGTGGATGTGGGCTTTGCGGTGCAGGCGCGTGGTGATCTCGTCGCGCGTGGTGGTGTTGGATTCGTCTCGCTTTTTGGATCTTGACAGTTAGAATCTATCAACATGTTTCCCCCAACCAGGGGGCCGACGCACCTGGATCAGAATAATGTCCGCGCCCGCTTCCGCAAGCGCATACGCCATGGCCTGGCCAATTCCCCGCGTGCCGCCGGTGACGATGGCGGTGCTGCCTTCGAGGGAGAAGAGGGCGGGGATGGACATTTCCGGTTTGTTATTCGTCAGTTGGGTTGTTGTATGTTTTGGTTTCAGGATAATCCGTCAAGATCGTGGGGTTGAGTGGACTCGTAGTTCATGCAGTCTCATCAATTGCAGCGATATCAATGCCGGCGACTCTACAAAAGCTGTCTCTTTTCACAACGACCAACTGACTCACCACCACCCCACGAACGTGGGGAGGAGCCCTTTTAAGCAACCTTGAAGTCATGGTGGCACTGATTCAATGCGGGGCAGCAACCAGCGGAGCTCCTCCAGATTGGGATGATGCAATTGCCGAGGGAGACACAACATTGAACAAAGTCAAAGGCCGATGCCCCGCAACATCCTCCCCCGGCTATTGAAGTTTCCGCTCGGTGCTTATCCGATCGCTGTATTTCCGGTTCAGTACCGTAATCTGGGACGAATGATACACGGAGTATCAGCAATCCAGCATCGTATCGTGCCATCAGTCTCTATGCACTATGAATTGTAGTTGATCTTATGGGTGACTAGTTCGTGACTAGCACATAACCTTGAAAGATAATCCAAGTTAGGTCTACATCTTGTCATCATGCTACTCCATTCGATGCCGTTTCGACGCTCTACCATCTGACAGACTCCTTTGGTCTGGTTGATTCCTCGGTACAGCTTCCAGTGCGTACTATTTTCAGTTGATTCAGTCTGATAGCCACACTTTAAAAATATCAACCGTTCCTGCAATCTCGCCCAATAGCAGCAAGATCGCCGAAACATAAATGTATAATCATAGATACAGAGAAAGTAAACTCCCGCGGCTCTGCGCCACAGGATGATGTGTATGTGGTATCCATTGCGCCAATGTCGCCAGCTAAGTAGAAAATCAAAAGGATAGATGGTCTGGGGTCCCGTTAAAACGTTCATCGAAAGGCAGAGTCATGCCGTTCATTTCACCTCATTCGCATCCGAGAAAGGGCTTTCCACGCGCGGTGGAATGTGTCGGCTGCTTCGGTTCGAGCGTGTCCCTTCCGGGGTCTCGAGGAGTGAGGATGTCCGGGCGCTAGGTTCGGCCCGGGCATGATCCTGGAATGGGCTCTGGCTGACGGCAGGCGAATCTTCAATCACAGTGGCGGGACGCGATGGCGCATCGGTCTTAGCGGCCTCAGGAGCGTGGTCGCTGCGGGCCTGGCTAGAACGCTTGGTCGTCTCTTCCTCATCGGACGAACTGGCGTCGAATCCGGACGTCGGGACTGGGTCTGATTGCTTGGTGCTGGTGGATCGAGACACGTTGGAACTGGTGGTTTCGGACTGCTCCTCGATGGTCTGCACGCCGGTGGGACCATTGGTGGTTTCCTTCTTTTTCGATGCGCCTCGAACCATGACTGGTTTGGCGGTCACCGTCCGCGCCACGATCGAGCTGTTGGTGGTGGCCGCTGAGAGGCCGGCCTTGGCCAGCTGGGCTTGGGTAATAGCCGGCACTGCAGGAGCATCGCTGTTGGCTCCATTGATGTTGACCACGGCGGCACGCGTGCGCATAACTTGTTGCGCCGGCATCGGACTGACGATGGCGTTGTTGCGGTAGATGGTGGTGGCCACGCTGCTGCGTAGGCTAGGGGCGATGCTGCGACGCTCGTTGGACATTTCCGACCAGGCCGAATCACGAAGGTCGCCAGGCATGAAGAAATGTTGGTCGGGGTGGGCACCAGGGAGCGGTGGAACCGGGGGCACCAGACTCCCAGGAGTCTCTGGGGGCGAGCGATTGGTGACACCAGGGATGTAAGCGATTTGGATCACGTTCGAGGCGCGAGTCAGAACGGTAGAGGCGATCGAATTCGTGGACTTCCTGGACTGTCTCGTGTCGGCAGCCACGCTGGACTTTTCGGCTTCGGATGCCTCTTGTTGTTCCTTGCGCTTCTTCCTGATGAAGAACCACCATACCAAGAAGGTCACTATCGCGATGAAGGCGATACCACCGACCACACCCCCTGCGATAGCACCGGCGTCTGTCCCGCCGCCACCGGAATCATTGGAGGACCCCGAATCTCCGCTGGTTGGAGATTTGACACATTTCGTGGTCGCGCACTGAGTGCAAGATTGACTGACCATCGTACAGGTGTAGCCATCATCGCAGGTGGGGCAAGCGGGCGCTGAGGAGGAGCATTGTACGCAGCTTCGGAAGGCTAGGAGGGAACGGGAGTAGAGGACTGAGAAAAGCATATTAGCGATCGGGAGGCACAGACCAAACCGTCCGTAGTGTACGTACCGTTAGGAGTGGTCGAGTCGGAAGGATGGAACGACATGACGGGCGATGGAGTGTTGAGGTTGTGGTGAGAGAGGTGGTTGATGGGGGGGTCGGTCGGAAGGGTCGTAGTAGGACGCTGTGTTCTC